>NC_068454.1:5908223-5938223 GCF_023373465.1 Oncorhynchus keta | reverse complement strand
GATGATGATGAGCCACTATTCAAACGGGCTACATGATGATGATGAGCCACTATTCAAACGGGTTACATGATGATGATGAGCCAATATTCAAACGGGCTACATGATGATGATGAGCCACTATTCAAACGGGCTAAATGATGATGATGAGCCACTATTCAAACGGGCTACATGATGATGATGAGCCACTATTCAAACGGGCTACATGATGATGATGAGCCACTATTCAAACGGGCTACATGATGATGATGAGCCACTATTCAAACGGGCTACATGAGCCACTATTCAAACGGGCTACATGATGATGATGAGCCACTATTCAAACGGGCTACATGATGATGATGAGCCACTATTCAAACGGGCTACATGATGATGATGAGCCACTATTCAAACGGGCTACATGATGATGATGAGCCACTATTCAAACGGGCTACATGATGATGATGAGCCACTATTCAAACGGGCTACATGATGATGATGAGCCACTATTCAAACGGGCTACATGATGATGATGAGCCACTATTCAAACGGGCTACATGATGATGATGAGCCACTATTCAAACGGGCTACATGATGATGATGAGCCACTATTCAAACGGGCTACATGATGATGATGAGCCACTATTCAAACGGGCTACATGGCTATTCAAACGGGCTATGATGATGATGAGCCACTATTCAAACGGGCTACATGATGATGATGAGCCACTATTCAAACGGGCTACATGATGATGATGAGCCACTATTCAAACGGGCTACATGATGATGATGAGCCACTATTCAAACGGGCTACATGATGATGATGAGCCACTATTCAAACGGGCTACATGATGATGATGAGCCACTATTCAAACGGGCTACATGATGATGATGAGCCACTATTCAAACGGGCTACATGATGATGATGATGAGCCACTATTCAAACGGGCTACATGATGATGATGAGCCACTATTCAAACGGGCTACATGATGATGATGAGCCACTATTCAAACGGGCTACATGATGATGATGAGCCACTATTCAAACGGGCTACATGATGATGATGATGAGCCACTATTCAAACGGGCTACATGATGATGATGAGCCACTATTCAAACGGGCTACATGATGATGATGAGCCACTATTCAAAACGGGCAGCAGAGTTCAGAGGTTTTTTAAAATTCCATTTTAGAACATGTCGCTGTGTGACAAGTTTGACTGATCAACATGAGCCACTATTCAACATGGGGCTAGAAGTATGATTCCATCAACATGAGCCATTATAAGTATGACTCCATCAACATGGGCTAGTATGAAGATGATGAGCCACTATTACAAACGTATGAATCCATCAACATGATGAAGATGACCCATCAACATGGGGTACTAGAAGTATGAATCCATCAACATGGGGTATTAAAGTATGACTCCATCAACATGATGATGATGAGCCACTATTCAAATGGGCTACTGATGATGATGAGCCACTATTCAACATGGGCTACATGATGACTCTATCAACATGGGCAGCAGAGTATGACTCTATCAACATGGAGTATGACTCTATCAACATGGGATTTAGAACATGACTCTATCAACATGGGGTACAAAGTATGACTCCATCAACATGGGGTACTAGAAGAATGAATCCATCAACATGGGGTAGTAGAAGTATGATTCCATCAACATGGGGTATTAGAAGTATGACTCCATCAACATGGGGTAGTAGAAGTATGACTCCATCAACATGGGGTACTAGAAGTATGAATCCATCAACATGGGGTAGTAGAAGTATGACTCCATCAACATGGGGTATTAGAAGTATGATTCCATCAACATGGGGTATTAGAAGTATGACTCCATCAACATGGGGTACTAGAAGTATGACTCCATCAACATGGGGTATTAGAAGTATGATTCCATCAACATGGGGTAGTAGAAGTATGACTCCATCAACATGGGGTACTAGAAGTATGACTCCATCAACATGGGGTACTAGAAGTATGACTCCATCAACATGGGGTACTAGAAGTATGACTCCATCAACATGGGGTACTAGAAGTATGACTCCATCAACATGGGGTACTAGAAGTATGACTCCATCAACATGGGGTAGTAGAAGTATGACTCCATCAACATGGGGTACTAGAAGTATGACTCCATCAACATGGGGTAGTAGAAGTATGATTCCATCAACATGGGGTATTAGAAGTATGACTCCATCAACATGGGGTATTAGAAGTATGATTCCATCAACATGGGGTATTAAACGGGCTAAGTATGACTCCATCAACATGGGGTATTAGAAGTATGACTCTATCAACATGGGGTAGTAGAAGTATGACTCCATCAACATGGGGTACTAGAAGTATGACTCCATCAACATGGGGTACTAGAAGTATGACTCCATCAACATGGGGTACTAGAAGTATGACTCCATCAACATGGGGTACTAGAAGTATGACTCCATCAACATGGGTTAGTAGAAGTATGACTCCATCAACATGGGGTACTAGAAGTATGACTCCATCAACATGGGGTAGTAGAAGTATGACTCCATCAACATGGGGTATTAGAAGTATGACTCCATCAACATGGGGTACTAGAAGTATGACTCCATCAACATGGGGTACTAGAAGTATGACTCCATCAACATGGGGTAGTAGAAGTATGACTCCATCAACATGGGGTAGTAGAAGTATGACTCCATCAACATGGGGTACTAGAAGTATGACTCCATCAACATGGGGTAGTAGAAGTATGACTCCATCAACATGGGGTACTAGAAGTATGACTCCATCAACATGGGGTAGTAGAAGTATGACTCCATCAACATGGGGTACTAGAAGTATGACTCCATCAACATGGGGTACTAGAAGTATGACTCCATCAACATGGGTTAGTAGAAGTATGACTCCATCAACATGGGGTACTAGAAGTATGACTCCATCAACATGGGGTAGTAGAAGTATGACTCCATCAACATGGGGTAGTAGAAGTATGACTCCATCAACATGGGGTACTAGAAGTATGACTCCATCAACATGGGGTACTAGAAGTATGACTCCATCAACATGGGGTAGTAGAAGTATGACTCCATCAACATGGGGTAGTAGAAGTATGACTCCATCAACATGGGGTAGTAGAAGTATGACTCCATCAACATGGGGTAGTAGAAGTATGACTCCATCAACATGGGTTAGTAGAAGTATGACTCCATCAACATGGGGTAGAAGAAGTATGACTCTATCAACATGGGGTACTAGAAGTATGACTCCATCAACATGGGGAATTAGAAGTATGACTCCATCAACATGGGTTAGTAGAAGTATGACTCCATCAACATGGGGAATTATAAGTATGACTCCATCAACATGGGGTAGTAGAAGTATGACTCCATCAACATGGGGTACTAGAAGTATGACTCCATCAACATGGGGTACTAGAAGTATGACTCCATCAACATGGGGTACTAGAAGTATGACTCCATCAATATGGGGTAGTAGAAGTATGACTCCATCAACATGGGGTACTAGAAGTATGACTCCATCAACATGGGGTAGAAGAAGTTTGACTCCATCAACATGGGGTAGTAGAAGTATGACTCCCATCAACATGGGTTAGTAGAAGTATGACTCCATCAACATGGGGTAGTAGAAGTATGACTCCATCAACATGGGTTAGTAGAAGTATGACTCCATCAACATGGGGTAGTAGAAGTATGACTCCATCAACATGGGGTAGTAGAAGTATGACTCCATCAACATGGGGTAGTAGAAGTATGACTCCATCAACATGGGGTAGTAGAAGTATGACTCCATCAACATGGGGTATTAGAAGTTTGACTCCATCAACATGGGGTAGTAGAAGTATGACTCCATCAACATGGGGTAGAAGAAGTATGACTCCATCAACATGGGGTAGTAGAAGTATGACTCCATCAACATGGGGTAGTAGAAGTTTGACTCCATCAACATGGGGTAGTAGAAGTTTGACTCCATCAACATGGGGTAGTAGAAGTTTGACTCCATCAACATGGGGTAGTAGAAGTTTGACTCCATCAACATGGGGTAGTAGAAGTTTGACTCCATCAACATGGGGTAGAAGAAGTTTGACTCCATCAAAGCGTACCTTTCAATCTTTATAATACACAAGCCCTCTGCACACACTTTTGTGAAATAAGTTTAGTAGGAGTAATATCTTTCTTTACACAGGGGTAAGATAACTTGTAGAGTAATCCCGCTAAAGTTTTACACTGTCTGAGTTTGCAGCGATGTCTAACGGACTTGGCACGAGGAAACGGTGAAAGTTATTATTCTTATTTTTATTTTTTTTACACACCTTAGTCAAATGGCTCTCAGCAAAATGAGTTTACATGACTAATATTTTATTTGCATGCATAGCGTTTTCATCAAAACATGCTTCTGTCTGCATTGTTGCCGACCAAAACAAGATAGCAAAACTGTCTAGAAAAATAACAAAGAAAATAACAGATCTCCCTGCTATCTTAAATGTGATTGACAAGCAATTTGGATGAGAGAGATATGGACCATTGAAGTTTTTTGAAAGCGCTGCCTAAAATATATATTTTGTTGCTGTGCTCGGCTCTTTTTCCATTTCTGCCTTGTTTTTATCTGTTCTTCTCCAGGTTTTCCCTGGATGCTGGCAGAGATGTGATGAAGATTGATCGATGACTGGAGCACTGAGGCTGGCCTGTCTCAGATGCCTATTGCGGGGTGAGCTGGATAGAGGCCTGGGTGAGATCACCGGGGGAAATGGATTGGCTGGGTCGAGCAATGTTGAATGTAAAGCCCTGTAGGATTATTTGTCTTTTTCCTGGAGCTTTCAGGCTGTCTTCTTCGAGAAGACTTCAGTTTAAATGGAGAGCACCACTCGTTATAAACTGTCCATCTGAGCAGTTTGAATGAATACATGGAAATGTACTATACAAATCCAATACATTGTTGTTATTATCAAATGTATAACGTCTGTGCTCTAAATATCCCTCTTACATTTCATGGGTTCTACTGAAACATGACATACTTCCTATGGAATGGTTCTACTGAAAGATGAAATACTTCCTATGGAATGGTTCTACAGAAACATGAAATACTTCCTATGGAATGGTTCTACTGAAACATGAAATACTTCCTATGGAATGGTTCTACTGAAACATGACATACTTCCTATGGAATGGTTCTACTGAAACATGAAATACTTCCTATGGAATGGTTCTACTGAAAGATGAAATACTTCCTATGGAATGGTTCTACTGAAAGATGAAATACTTCCTATGGAATGGTTCTACTGAAAGATGAAATACTCCCTTTGGAATGGTTCTACTGAAAGATGAAATACTTCCTATGGAATGGTTCTACTGAAACATGAAATACTTCCTATGGAATGGTTCTACAGAAACATGAAATACTTCCTATGGAATGGTTCTACTGAAACATGAAATACTTCCTATGGAATGGTTCTACTGAAACATGAAATACTTCCTATGGAATGGTTCTACTGAAACATGGAATACTTCCTATGGAATGGTTCTACTGAAAGATGAAATAATTCCTATGGAATGGTTCTACTGAAACATGAAATACTTCCTATGGAATGGTTTTACTGAAACATGAAATACTTCCTATGGAATGGTTCTACAGAAACATGAAATACTTCCTATGGAATGGTTCTACTGAAACATGAAATACTTCCTATGGAATGGTTCTACTGAAACGTGAAATACTTCCTATGGAATGGTTCTACTGAAACATGAAATACTTCCTATGGAATGGTTCTACTGAAACATGAAATACTTCCTATGGAATGGTTCTACTGAAACATGAAATACTTCCTATGGAATGGTTCTACAGAAACATTAAATACTTCCTATGGAATGGTTCTACTGAAACATGAAATACTTCCTATGGAATGGTTCTACTGAAACATGAAATACTTCCTATGGAATGGTTCTACTGAAACATGAAATACTTCCTATGGAATGGTTCTACTGAAAGATGAAATACTTCCTATGGAATGGTTCTACTGAAACATGAAATACTTCCTATGGAATGGTTCTACTGAAAGATGAAATACTTCCTATGGAATGGTTCTACTGAAACATGAAATACTTCCTATGGAATGGTTCTACTGAAACATGAAATACTTCCTATGGAATGGTTCTACTGAAACATGAAATACTTCCTATGGAATGGTTCTACTGAAACATGAAATACTTCCTATGGAATGGTTCTACTGAAACATGAAATACTTCCTATGGAATGGTTCTACTGAAACATGAAATACTTCCTATGGAATGGTTCTACTGAAAGATGAAATACTTCCTATGGAATGGTTCTACTGAAACATGAAATACTTCCTATGGAATGGTTCTACTGAAACATGAAATACTTCCTATGGAATGGTTCTACTGAAACATGAAATACTTCCTATGGAATGGTTCTACTGAAACATGAAATACTTCCTATGGAATGGTTCTACTGAAACATGAAATACTTCCTATGGAATGGTTCTACTGAAAGATGAAATACTTCCTATGGAATGGTTCTACTTCCTATGGAATGAAACATGAAATCTTCCTATGGAATGGTTCTACTGAAACATGAAATACTTCCTATGGAATGGTTCTACTGAAACATGAAATACTTCCTATGGAATGGTTCTACTGAAACATGAATGGTTCTATACTTCCTATGGAATGGTTCTACTGAAACATGAAATACTTCCTATGGAATGGTTCTACTGAAACATGAAATACTTCCTATGGAATGGTTCTACTGAAACATGAAATACTTCCTATGGAATGGTTCTACTGAAACATGAAATACTTCCTATGGAATGGTTCTACTGAAACATGAAATACTTCCTATGGAATGGTTCTACTGAAACATGAAATACTTCCTATGGAATGGTTCTACTGAAACATGAAATACTTCCTATGGAATGGTTCTACTGAAACATGAAATTCCTACTTCCTAAACATGGAATGGTTCTACTGAAACATGAAATACTTCCTATGGAATGGTTCTACTGAAACATGAAATACTTCCTATGGAATGGTTCTACTGAAACATGAAATACTTCCTATGGAATGGTTCTACTGAAACATGAAATACTTCCTATGGAATGGTTCTACTGAAAGATGAAATACTTCCTATGGAATGGTTCTACCTACTGAAACATGAAATACTTCCTATGGAATGGTTCTACTGAAACATGAAATACTTCCTATGGAATGGTTCTACTGAAACATGAAATACTTCCTATGGAATGGTTCTACTGAAACATGACATACTTCCTATGGAATGGTTCTACTGAAACATGAAATACTTCCCTAGGCATGGTTCTACTGAGCCAGCTACACTCCCCAATGATAACATAGTGTCTAGACTTCACTGAGTAACACCCTGTGCTCTCTCTCACACAGAGGAGAAGCTGACTTTGTGTGGGTGGAGCAGGACAAAAAAAAATGTTGTGTCTGTTTCCTGTCACCCACTTCCTTGTTTCCTCCCTGACTCAGCTCCTTCCAAGGTCAAAGTAAACAACTCTTAAAACACAGCCTACCATCACTTTCAATCAAGATCGCCGGACCGCTGTGGGAAGCCTAAACCTCACTCATTCTCTCCTCTTCTCTAATCAGCTGTTGTCTCCTTCTCTCCTCTTCTCTCTCCTCTTCTCTAATCTGCTGTTGTCTCCTCTTCTCTCCTCTTCTCTCTCCTCCTCTATCCTCCTCTCTCCTCTTCTCTCTCCTCCTCTCTCCTCCTCTATCCTCCTCTCTCCTCTTCTCTAATCTGCTGTTGTCTCCTCTTCTCTCCTCTTCTCTCTCCTCCTCTCCTCCTCTATCCTCCTCTCTCCTCTTCTCTAATCTGCTGTTGTCTCCTCTTCTCTCCTCTTCTCTCTCCTCCTCTATCCTCCTCTCTCCTCTTCTCTAATCTGCTGTTGTCTCCTCTTCTCTCCTATTCTCTCTCCTTTTATCTCATTTTATCTCCTCTTCTCTTCTCTCTCCTTTTTATCTCATTTTATCTCCTCTTCTCTCTCCTCTCTCCTCCTCTATCCCCCTCTCTCCTCTTATATCTCCTCTTCTCTCTCCTCTTCTCTTTCTCTCTCCTCTTGTCTTTCTTCTCTCTCATTCTACTCTAGTCTCTTATATCCTTGAGCCACAACCTCCAGACAGAGTTTTGCCCTCTAAGAAAAAAAGGAGAGAGAGAGAGAGAGAGAGAGAGAGAGAGAGAGAGAGAGAGAGAGAGAGAGAGAGAGAGAGAGAGAGAGAGAGAGAGAGAGAGAGAGAGAACCCTTTCTTTACGATGATGAGTGGCATGTTCAATTCTTGGTCGGCAGTTCGTTAATCTGGGCTGTATGACTGTATGCGAGTGGCCAGTATATTGAATCTGGGTTTATTGTGTGAGAAACCATTCCCTTTGTTGCGTATCGCAAACAATCACAGACGAATTAACCTTGGGCAGCGCTGACGCACACTCTCATTCCTGCAGGTTCACTGTGATGTAAACAAATATTGAGCACCGTCAAAATTACCGCACCAGCCTTGTTTTCTCTCGTTTTTTTCAATTCTCTCTCCTTCCTTTTCCACCAAGAGGAGTGTTTGTGAGAGGCGAATGCAATTTTCTCACTGCGGAACACTGATTCTGTTTACAAGGCTAGGGGAACACAATCGATCCCAGTGCCGTTCTCCGACTGTGAAGGAGGGACGAATATAAACGCTAATACAAGCTTAGCGGAGGAGAAGAGAGCAGCAGCAAAGTGCTGAGAATCTAAGAGCAGGTAGTAAGATAACGCTAATATTTACAAGTGTGAGGAACCGTCAATCAAACCACGTGGAGAGACAGAGACATTGGAAACAGTCATATGTGTATGACTGTGAGTGTGTGTGTGTATGTTTGAGCACACAGCTAAGTCTATGTAGCTTGGCCATCAAAGTGATTTATAAAACTGACAATTGGCAGCTTTGAAATACTTCTGGTATTGATTTTCATTATCCGTTTTAGTGTTGTCGCATGGAATTAACATTAATACCATCAAGGCTCATCGGCATTGTTTTGTGTGTGTGTGTGTGTGTGTTTATTTGAGAGAGAGGGAGAAACATAATGTTTTTATTTTATGATTTCAACAGGAATCATCATATTTTCAAGTCCTACGGTACTATGGGACATCCAGGGAGTTATACTGAGACACTGGGCTGGAAAGAGGAGAGGACAGAGGAGAGGACTGAGGAGAGAGGAAAGGACTGAGGAGAGGACTGAGGAGAGGACAGAGGAGAGGACTGAGGATAGGACTGAGGAGAGAGGAAAGGACTGAGGAGAGGACTGAGGAGAGGAGAGAGGAGAGGACAGAGGAGAGAGGAAAGGACTGAGGAGAGGACTGAGGAGAGGACAGAGGATAGGACTGAGGATAGGACTGAGGAGAGAGGAAAGGACTGAGGAGAGGACTGAGGAGAGAGGAAAGGACTGAGGAGAGGACAGAGGAGAGAGGAAAGGACTGAGGAGAGGACTGAGGAGAGATGAAAGGACTGAGGAGAGGACTGAGGAGAGGACAGAGGAGAGGACTGAGGATAGGACTGAGGAGAGAGGAAAGGACTGAGGAGAGGACTGAGGAGAGAGGAAAGGACTGAGGAAAGGACTGAGGAGACGACTGAGGAGAGGACTGATGAGAGAGGAGAGGACTGAGGAGAGACTGAGGAGAGGACTGAGGAGAGGTCTGAGGAGAGGAAAGGAGAGGAGAGAGGACTGAGGAGAGGAAAAAGGAGAGGACAGAGGAGAGGAAAGGGGAGAGGACTGAGGAGAGAGGAAAGGATTGAGGAGAGAGGAAAGGACTGAGGAGAGGACTGAGGAGAGGACTGAGGAGAGGTCTGAGGAGAGGAAAGGAGAGGAGAGAGGACTGAGGAGAGGAAAAAAGAGAGGACAGAGGAGAGGAAAGGGAGAGGACTGAGGAGAGGAAAGGGGAGAGGACTGAGGAGAGGAAAGGAGAGAGGGCTGAGGAGAGGAGAGGAAAGGAGAGAGGGCTGAGGAGAGGAAAGGGGAGAGGGCTGAGGAGAGGAAAAAGGAGAGGACAGAGGAGAGGACTGAGGAGAGGGCTGAGGAGAGGAAAGGAAGAGGACTGAGGAGAGGACTGAGGAGAGGAAAGGGAGAGGACTGAGGAGAGGAAAGGGGAGAGGACTGAGGAGAGGAAAGGAGAGAGGGCTGAGGAGAGGAGAGGAAAGGAGAGAGGGCTGAGGAGAGGAGAGGAAAGGGGAGAGGGCTGAGGAGAGGAAAAAGGAGAGGACAGAGGAGAGGACTGAGGAGAGGGCTGAGGAGAGGAAAGGAGAGAGGACTGAGGAGAGGACTGATGAGAGGAAAGGAGAGAGGACTGAGGCGAGGAAAAAAGAGCGGACAGAGGAGAGGAAAGGGAGAGGACTGAGGAGAGGAAAGGGGAGAGGACTGAGGAGAGGAAAGGAGAAAGGGCTGAGGAGAGGAGAGGAAAGGAGAGAGGACTGAGGAGAGGGCTGAGGAGAGGAAAGGAGAGAGGACTGAGGAGAGGACTGATGAGAGGAAAGGGAGAGGACTGAGGAGAGGAAAGGGGAGAGGACTGAGGAGAGGAAAGGAGAGAGGGCTGAGGAGAGGAGAGGAAAGGAGAGAGGGCTGAGGAGAGGAGAGGAAAGGGGAGAGGGCTGAGGAGAGGAAAAAGGAGAGGACAGAGGAGAGGACTGAGGAGAGGGCTGAGGAGAGGAAAGGAGAGAGGACTGAGGAGAGGACTGATGAGAGGAAAGGAGAGAGGACTGAGGCGAGAAATGGATGGAAGAATAGAGATGGAGAGAGATGGAAAGAGATGGAGAGAGGAAGACTCCCTGTGAGATTGCCTAGATAAATACAGTGTAGAACACAGTGCTGCGAAGGAGGGACTGGATGCAGAGCAAGACATGGAAAGAGGAGGAGCGGTAGCAGAATAAACTCTCTGCATGAATGTCATATACCGTATTGTAGTGTTTACCAGAGACGTGCTTGGCCTGCGTCTATAACCTGCCAACCGGGGTAAAGAGAGCCTGTAAACACATGCATTGGGCTGGAATGTGATCCCTAGCACTTTTCTACACGACTGTTTCCACCCCCATCTCTACCAGCTGAATGTAGGGTATTATAACTTTATGAACACATGAGGGCCTGTCCAGGGTGTCACATGACACTGGCAGACCTGTGGATGTAGGGTATTATAACTTTATGAACACATGAGGGCCTGTCCAGGGTGTCACATGACACTGGCAGCCCTGTGGATGTGGGGTATTATAACTTTATGAACACATGGAGGCCTGTCCAGGGTGTCACATGACACTGGCAGACCTGTGGATGTGGGGTATTATAACTTTATGAACACATGAGGGCCTGTCCAGGGTGTCACATGACACTGGCAGACCTGTGGATGTGGGGTATTATAACTTTATGAACACATGAAGGCCTGTCCAGGGTGTCACATGACACTGGCAGCCCTGTGGATGTGGGGTATTATAACTTTATGAACACATGAAGGCCTGTCCAGGGTGTCACATGACACTGGCAGACCTGTGGATGTGGGGTATTATAACTTTATGAACACATGAAGGCCTGTCCAGGGTGTCACATGACACTGGCAGCCCTGTGGATGTGGGGTATTATAACTTTATGAACACATGAAGGCCTGTCCAGGGTGTCACATGACACTGGCAGCCCTGTGGATGTGGGAGTGTGTAACATACATGAATAGAGCAGCACCAATACGTCAGAATAAGGAAATATGATGGAATGTATGTACATGTATTGGTTTGTGTGTGTTACAGAGAAAACATATAGGGACTTAGTGATCCACAGCAACAGCCCTCAGCAGACAACAAACTAACTCCACTATCTCCACTGGTCCTCATCAGACAACAAACTAACTCCACTATCTCCACTGGTCCTCAGTAGACAACCCACTACCTCCACTGACCCTCAGTAGACAACCCACTATCTCCACTGGTCCTCAGTAGACAACCCACTACCTCCACTGGCCCTCAGTAGACAACTCACTATCTCCACTGACCCTCAGTAGACAACCCACGACCTCCACTGACCCTCAGTAGACAACCCACGACCTCCACTGGCCCTCAGTAGACAACCCACGACCTCCACTGACCCTCAGTAGACAACCCACTACCTCCACCTGCCCTCAGTAGACAACCCACTATCTCCACTCGTCCTCAGTAGACAACACACTACCTCCACTGGCCCTCAGTAGACAAACCACGACCTCCACTGGCCCTCAGTAGACAACCCACGACCTCCACTGGTCCTCAGTAGACAACCCACTACCTACACTGACCCTCAGTAGACAACCCACGACCTCCACTGACCCTCAGTAGACAACCCACTACCTCCACCTGCCCTCAGTAGACAACCCACTACCTCCACTGGTCCTCAGTAGACAACCCACTATCTCCACTGGTCCTCAGTAGACAACCCACGACCTCCACTGGTCCTCAGTAGACAACCCACTACCTCCACTGGTCCTCAGTAGACAACCCACTACCTCCACTCGTCCTCAGTAGACAACCCACTACCTCCACTGGTCCTCAGTAGACAACCCACTACCTCCACTGGTCCTCAGTAGACAACCCACTATCTCCACTCGTCCTCAGTAGACAACACACTACCTCCACTGGCCCTCAGTAGACAACTCACTATCTCCACTGACCCTCAGTAGACAACCCACTATCTCCACTGGTCCTCAGTAGACAACCCACTACCTCCACTGGCCCTCAGTAGACAACCCACGACCTCCACTGGTCCTCAGTAGACAACCCACTACCTCCACCTGCCCTCAGTAGACAACCCACTACCTCCACCTGCCCTCAGTAGACAACCCACTATCTCCACTCGTCCTCAGTAGACAACCCACGACCTCCACTGACCCTCAGTAGACAACCCACTACCTCCACCTGCCCTCAGTAGACAACCCACTACCTCCACCTGCCCTCAGTAGACAACCCACTATCTCCACTCGTCCTCAGTAGACAACCCACGACCTCCACTGACCCTCAGTAGACAACCCACTACCTACACTGACCCTCAGTAGACAACCCACTACCTCCACTGGTCCTCAGTAGACAACCCACTATCTCCACTGGCCCTCAGTAGACAACCCACGACCTCCACTGGCCCTCAGTAGACAACCCACTATCTCCACTCGTCCTCAGTAGACAACACACTACCTCCACTGGCCCTCAGTAGACAACCCACTATCTCCACTGACCCTCAGTAGACAACCCACGACCTCCACTGGTCCTCAGTAGACAACCCACTATCTCCACTCGTCCTCAGTAGACAACACACTACCTCCACTGGCCCTCAGTAGACAAACCACGACCTCCACTGGCCCTCAGTAGACAACCCACTATCTCCACTGGTCCTCAGTAGACAACCCACGACCTCCACTGGCCCTCAGTAGACAACCCACTATCTCCACTGGTCCTCAGTAGACAACCCACGACCTCCACTGGTCCTCAGTAGACAACCCACTACCTCCACTGACCCTCAGTAGACAACCCACGACCTCCACTGGTCCTCAGTAGACAACCCACGACCTCCACTGACCCTCAGTAGACAACTCACTACCTCCACAGGTCCTCAGTAGACAACCCACGACCTCCACTGGTCCTCAGTAGACAACCCACTACCTCCACTGACCCTCAGTAGACAACCCACGACCTCCACTGGTCCTCAGTAGACAACCCACTACCTCCACTGGTCCTCAGTAGACAACCCACTACCTCCACTGGTCCTCAGTAGACAACCCACTATCTCCACTGGTCCTCAGTAGACAACCCACTACCTCCACTGGCCCTCAGTAGACAACCCACTACCTCCACTGGTCCTCAGTAGACAACCCACTACCTCCACTGGCCCTCAGTAGACAACCCACTACCTCTCCACTGGTCCTCAGTAGACAACCCACTACCTCCACTGGCCCTCAGTAGACAACCCACTATCTCCACTGGTCCTCAGTAGACAACCCACTACCTCCACTGGTCCTCAGTAGACAACCCACTACCTCCACTGGTCCTCAGTAGACAACCCACTATCTCCACTGGTCCTCAGTAGACAACCCACGACCTCCACTGGTCCTCAGTAGACAACCCACTACCTCCACTGGTCCTCAGTAGACAACCCACTATCTCCACTGGTCCTCAGTAGACAACCCACGACCTCCACTGGTCCTCAGTAGACAACCCACTATCTCCACTGGTCCTCAGTAGACAACCCACGACCTCCACTGACCCTCAGTAGACAACCCACGACCTCCACTGGTCCTCAGTAGACAACCCACTATCTCCACTGGTCCTCAGTAGACAACCCACGACCTGGAGGTGAGGTCTTTGGCCAGAGCCCCATTGATGGGCATAGCAGTGTAGATCAGCCCTGGGCCCCTCATCAGAGATGCCGATCGATCACAAAGAGCACTGATTACATTAACAATGGTGGTTGAGATTAGCATGGTGGAACCCAACCTGATCGTTGTGTTCACATTTCACATTTCACATTTCAGTGCAGCTATCACGATACCTCCAGCCTCAACTTTATCTGGAGGGAAATAAAATGGTAGACACAGCGATCGGGCTGGTTCCACCAGACTAGGTTACGAAGGTGAACACTTAGACAACACTTAAACTGTTTGGACCTTTGACCAAGTCAATTGTCTCCAAGATGATTCAAAGTGTCCTCCCTGTTCTATTTATAGGAATGCTCACAGCGAGATTCTGCGTAATGCTCAAGGTCCCCTTGCTGGTCTTCAGCTGCAAACTGGACATCTCTCGAACAACTGCAGCAGGTAATCCTCATAAACAATGTACTTCCCTCATCTTATGAGGTGGTGTTGACTGGGAGGGCCTGTGAGGTGGTGGTGGTGACTGGGAGGGCCTGTGAGGTGTTGTTGACTGGGAGGGCCTGTGAGGTGTTGTTGACTGGGAGGGCCTGTGAGGTGGTGGTAACGGAGAGGGCCTGTGAGGTGGTGGTAACTGGGTGGGCCTGTGAGGTGGTGGTGGTGACTGGGAGGGCCTGTGAGGTGTTGTTGACTGGGAGGGCCTGTGAGGTGGTGGTAACTGAGAGGGCCTGTGAGGTGGTGTTGACTGGGAGGGCCTGTGAGGTGGTGGTGACTGGGAGGGCCTGTGAGGTGGTGGTGACTGGGAGGACCTGTGAGGTGGTGGTAACTGAGAGGGCCTGTGAGGTGGTGGTAACTGAGAGGGCCTGTGAGGTGGTGGTGGTGACTGGGAGGGCCTGTGAGGTGGTGGTGACTGGGTGGGCCTGTGAGGTGGTGGTGGTGACTGGGAGGGCCTGTGAGGTGGTGGTGACTGGGTGGGCCTGTGAGGTGGTGGTGGTGACTGGGAGGGCCTGTGAGGTGTTGTTGACTGGGAGGGCCTGTGAGGTGGTGGTAACTGAGAGGGCCTGTGAGGTGGTGTTGACTGGGAGGGCCTGTGAGGTGGTGGTGACTGGTAGGGCCTGTGAGGTGGTGGTGACTGGGAGGACCTGTGAGGTGGTGGTAACTGAGAGGGCCTGTGAGGTGGTGGTAACTGAGAGGGCCTGTGAGGTGGTGGTGGTGACTGGGAGGGCCTGTGAGGTGGTGGTAACTGAGAGGGCCTGTGAGGTGGTGGTAACTGAGAGGGCCTGTGAGGTGGTGGTGGTGACTGGGAGGGCCTGTGAGGTGGTGGTAACTGAGAGGGCCTGTGAGGTGGTGTGACTGGGAGGGCCTGTGAGGTGGTGGTAACTGGGAGGACCTGTGAGGTGGTGGTGACTGGGAGGGCCTGTGAGGTGGTGGTGACTGGGAGGGCCTGTGAGGTGGTGGTGACTGGGAGGGCCTGTGAGGTGGTGGTGACTGGGAGGGCCTGTGAGGTCGTGTTGACTGGGAGGGCATGTGAGGTGGTGGTGACTGCGAGGGCCTGTGAGGTGGTGTTGACTGGGAGGGCCTGTGAGGTGGTGGTAACTGGGAGGGCCTGTGAGGTGGTGGTAACTGGGAGGGCCTGTGAGGTGGTGTTAACTGAGAGGGCCTGTGAGGTGGTGGTGACTGGGAGGGCCTGTGAGGTCGTGGTAACTGGGAGGGCCTGTGAGGTGGTAGTGACTGGGAGGGCCTGTGAGGTGGTGGTAACTGGGAGGGCCTGTGAGGTGGTGGTGACTGGGAGGGCCTGTGAGGTGGTGGTGGTGACTGGGAGGGCCTGTGAGGTGGTGGTGGTGACTGGGAGGGCCTGTGAGGTGGTGTTGACTGGGAGGGCCTGTGAGGTGGTGGTAACTGGGAGGGTCTGTGAGGTGGTGGTAACTGAGAGGGCCTGTGAGGTCGTGGTAACTGGGAGGGTCTGTGAGGTGGTGGTGACTGGGAGGGCCTGTGAGGTGGTGGTGGTGACTGGGAGGGCCTGTGAGGTGGTGGTGGTGACTGTGAGGGCCTGTGAGGTGGTGGTGACTGGGAGGGCCTGTGAGGTGGTGGTAACTGTGAGGGTCTGTGAGGTGGTGGTGACTGGGAGGGCCTGTGAGGTGGTGGTGGTGACTGGGAGGGCCTGTGAGGTGGTGTTGACTGGGAGGGCCTGTGAGGTGGTGTTGACTGGGAGGGCCTGTGAGGTGTGGTGACTGGTAGGGCCTGTGAGGTGGTGTTGACTGGGTGGGCCTGTGATGTGGTGTTGACTGGGTGGGCCTGTGAGGTGGTGGTGACTGGGAGGGCCTGTGAGGTGGTGTTGACTGGGTGGGCCTGTGAGGTGGTGGTAACTGGGAGGGCCTGTGAGGTGGTGGTGACTGGGAGGGCCTGTGAGGTGGTGGTGACTGGGAGGGCCTGTGAGGTGGTGGTGGTGACTGGGAGGGCCTGTGAGGTGGTGGTGGTGACTGGGAGGGCCTGTGAGGTGGTGGTGGTGACTGGGAGGGCCTGTGAGGTGGTGGTGGTGACTGGGAGGGCCTGTGAGGTGGTGGTGGTGACTGGGAGGGCCTGTGAGGTGGTGGTGGTGGTGACTGGGAGGGCCTGTGAGGTGGTGGTGGTGACTGGGAGGGCCTGTGAGGTGGTGGTGGTGGTGACTGGGAGGGCCTGTGAGGTGGTGGTGGTGACTGGGAGGGCCTGTGAGGTGGTGGTGGTGGTGACTGGGAGGGCCTGTGAGGTGGTGGTGGTGACTGAGAGGGCCTGTGACAGGATGATTTTATAGACAGCCAAGTGGTAAACTGCATTTTGTTATAAAGGACAAAGCTTTTATTCATGTACTTCAAACGCAACATGACTATACTAATTGAATCTGCTTGGCTGGGTAATTAACCTACTAGTTTATCAAACCGGGTATTTTTTTTTATACATTGTTAATGAAGCCGTCTGTGTCATCAGCGCAGTAAATCATGTAACGCTAATTCTAGGTAGTCACTAGATTTCACAGTCACAAGGTCATAAACCCTGCCTATTTCTACAATGAATCTGTGTGATTTAAAACCTAAACTTAACCCTAACCACACTGCTAAACATAAGCCTAACCCTAACCTTAAAATAAGACCAAAAATAAAAGTTTTTTTTTTCATAAATGTTTACGGCATGGCCAATCTTGACTTTGTGGCTGTGGTAAATAGTGTAAAAACTGAATTCTAATTATGCCTGAAATGACACATTGGATCAGATTCCGGCCGGTGATGGTTGGTCGCTCCTACTATACTGTAATATTCAGACTTTATTCATTTCTGCCCTAGATTATACAGAATACACGTGTTTGAAATACATACTAACATGCTAATCTGATTTGTAGCCTGGTGTTAGCTAACTAGCTAACTAATCTGCTATCATAAACTCGTGATTTCAGACACCTATGATAACTTCATGATTTCAGACACTCTTTAATCTGCTATCATAACTTCATGATTTCAGACACTCTTTAATCTGCTATCATAACTTCATGATTTCAGACACTTTAATCTGCTATCATAACTTCATGATTTCAGACACTTTAATCTGCTATCATAACTTCATGATTTCAGACACTTTAATCTGCTATCATAACTTCATGATTTCAGACACTTTAATCTGCTATCATAACTTCATGATTTCAGACACTCTTTAATCTGCTATCATAACTTCATGATTTCAGACACTTTAATCTGCTATCATAACTTCATGATTTCAGACTCTTTAATCTGCTATCATAACTTCATGATTTCAGACACTTCAGACACTTAATCTTTTAATCTGCTATCATAACTTCATGATTTCAGACACTTTAATCTGCTTTCAGACACTTTTAATCTATCTATCATGATTTCAGACACTTTAATCTGCTATCATAACTTCATGATTTCAGACACTTTAATCTGCTATCATAACTTCATGATTTCAGACACTTTAATCTGCTATCATAACTTCATGATTTCAGACACTTTAATCTGCTATCATAACTTCATGATTTCAGACACTTTAATCTGCTATCATAACTTCATGATTTCAGACACTTTAATCTGCTATCACAACCTCATGATTTCAGACACTTTAATCTGCTATCATAACTTCATGATTTCAGACACTTTAATCTGCTATCATAACTTCATGATTTCAGACACTTTAATCTGCTATCATAACTTCATGATTTCAGATTTAATCTGCTATCATAACTTCATGATTTCAGACACTAATCTGCTATCATAACTTCATGATTTCAGTTTATTTATCATATAATTTCAGTTTTGAATCTGGATTTCAGACACTTTAATCTGCTATCATAACTGTGATTTCAGAAGGGATGGTTTGTGGTTCAGTGTTGTTGTCGTGTCTATCTGTGTGTGTAATATTTAATGAGTGGTGTATCGGTGTATCTGTGCGTGGCCTATCAAGGGTTGGATGTGTCAAGGAATGCAAAGCAACTAAATTCACCACCTGAAACATCTCTAATTATCTCTACGTCTCCCTCTTTCCCCTCCTCCCTCTGTCCTCTCCTCCCTCTGTCCTCTCCTCCCTCTGTCCCCTCCTCCCTCTGTCCCCTCCTCCCTCTGTCCTCTCCTCCGTCTGTCCCCTCCTCCCTCTGTCCTCTCCTCCTTCTGTCCCCTCCTCCCTCTGTCCCCTCCTCCCTCTGTCTCCTCCTCCCTCTGTCCCCTCCTCCCTCTGTCCCCTCCTCCCTCTGTCCTCTCCTCCCTCTGTCCTCTCCTCCCTCTGTCCCCTCCTCCCTCTGTCCTCTCCTCCCTCTGTCCCCTCCTCCCTCTGTCCTCTCCTCCCTCTGTCCTCTCCTCCCTCTGTCCCCTCCTCCCTCTGTCCCGTGCTCCCTCTGTCCTCTCCTCCCTCTGTCCTCTCCTCCCTCTGTCCTCTTCGCCCTCTGTCCTCTCATCCCTCTGTACTCTCCTCCCTCTGTCCCCTCCTCCCTCTGTCCTCTCCTCCCTCTGTCCTCTCCTCCCTCTGTCCCCTCCGCCCTCTGTCCTCTCCTCCCTCTGTCCTCTCCTCCCTCTGTCCTCTCCTCTCTTGCCTTCTGCCTGCCTGTGAAACCCAGCAGGGTTTTTGTGGTGGTCAGAGTGGAGGGAGGGAGGGATTGCCAGGTGTTACGAGTTAGAGAGTCAGAGCTGGAACACGGCTGTAATCAGAACCCGACACCCTTGGCCCAGCAGGACCCTGCATTGCTGGAGAGGTGTAAACAGACGGTCAAATTAGTACTCCTTTTCCCCCCTCGTCCATCATCCGTTTTTACACTCTCCCTTTTTCTAATGATTTATTTCCCTGGTCCGCAAGTTGTGAACTGAGGCCGAGTCACCTCTCTCTCTCTCTCTCTCTCTCTCTCTCTCTCTCTCTCTCTCTCTCTCTCTCTCTCTCTCTCTCTCTCTCTCTCTCTCTCTCTCTCTCTCTTTCTCAATTCAGTTCAAGGGGATTTATTGGCATGGGAAACGTGTTAACATTGCCAAAGCAAGTGAGGTAGATAATATAGAAAAGTGAAATAAACAATCAAAATGAACAGTAAACATTACACATCTCTCTCTCTCTCTCTCTCTCCCTGTGAGGGGATACGGCTGGGTCGTAATTACCGCTTTGATTAAGAGAGGATATTTCAGCCACATCAAGCAGCAGCGTTTAGAAATGATTTGTGGATGAATCAATACTGTGGATAAAGTGCCTGTTAGTTGTGGCTTTAATAAGACAAACATTGCGCAGCCTGTTAGCGGTCAGTAATCGATGACCATGGTCACAGAATTATTCAAGGGTGTATTTGACTTTTTATTGGGAAAGAATGTAGACCGGTGTTTTCTGAGGTGGGTGAGCACCAAGGGGTTCGGCAAATTACTTCCAGTTTGATTCTATGGTTAGATTACTTTGTGTGAGTGACTGTGGAGGGAGAGAGGGTGGTTGTGTGTGTTTATATACAGTATGTTAGTGTAAGTGTGGTATATCACAGCAGTGAGAAGGGATAAATAAATCAGAAAACAGCCGTGGGACAGCCATGTCTGTCATTTCCTACAGAGCTGGATGCATTTACTTTTGGTCGATTCTAAAATCAATATGATGTGGAATTCTGAAGCACCCGTACGCAGTGCTGGAAATCCAGCATAGAAACGGATGTGTGGTGATATTGCATCTCACATGCTATGTGAGAGAGAGGAGAGAGAGAGAGACAGGTGGAGAGAGGTGGAGGGAGAGAGAGAGAGAGAGAGAGAGAGAGAGAGAGAGAGAGAGAGACAGGTGGAGAGAGGTGGAGGGAGAGAGAGAGAGAGAGAGAGAGAGAGAGCGAGAGAGGTGGAGAGAGGTGGAGAGGGAGGGAGAGAGAGAGCGAGAGAGAGAGCGAGAGAGGTGGAGAGAGGGGGAGAGGGAGGGAGAGAGAGAGCGAGAGAGAGAGCGAGAGAGGTGGAGAGAGGTGGAGAGGGAGGGAGAGAGAGAGAGAGAGAGGTGGAGAGGGAAAGAAAGAGAGAGGTGGTGAAGGAGAGGGAGAGAGAGAGAGAGAAGTGGAGAGGGAAAGAAAGAGACAGGTGGTGAAGGAGAGGGAGAGAGAGAGAGAGAGAGGTGGAGAGGGAAAGAAAGAGACAGGTGGTGAAGGAGAGGGAGAGAAAGAGAGAGAGAGAGAGAGAGAGAGAGAGAGAGAGAGAGAGAGTGAGAGTAAGAGTTGGAGAGAGGTGGAGGGAGGGAGAGAGAGAGAGATAATGAGAGAGGTGGAGAGGGAAAGAAAGAGACAGGTGGTGAAGGAGAGGGAGCGTGAGAGAAATAAATTATTATATTGATACATCCTCAATTAATTCCATTAAAACATTACCCCCCCCACACACACACTTTATAAATAAATATCCCCTGTGCTACGTACTCTCCTTGCCCTCTACCCCATGATACAAAACAACACCACGTATCACAATAACCAAAACCTCACCTCTTCTACAACCGTATATCCCAACCCATCTTTCCCAGCTGTACAGTCACACAATATCTCCTGAAACATCTCCACACACTTCACCATTTTATAGAACCCCAAGGCTCACAACTTTGACCCTGTTCCTCCTTGTTAGCCAAATAACCAACTTTGCCTGAGCAAACATAAAATTCAAAAAACACAGTACTCTACAGGTCAAACGTTTTATAACTAATTTGTCTTAATTTTTGCTATTTTTTACATTGTAGAATAATAGTGAAGAGCTCAAAACTATGAAATAACACATATGGAATCATGTAGTTAGCAAAAAAAAGTGTTAAATTAATCAAAATATATTTTATATTTAAGATTCTTCAATTAGCCGTCCTTTGACTTTATGATAGCTTTGCACACTTTTGGCATTTTCTCAACCAGCTTCACCTGGAATGCTTTCCCAACAGTCTTGAAGGAGTTCCCACATATGCTGAGCATTTGTTGGCTGCTTTTCCTTCACTCTATGGTCCTACTCATCCCAAACCATCTCAATTGGGTTGAGGTCGGAGGATTGTGGAGGCCAGGTCATCTGATGCAGCATTCCATCACCCTCCTTCTGGGTAAAACAGCCCTTACACAGCCTGGAGGTCATTACACAGCCTGGAGGTCATTACACAGCCTGGAGGTGTGTTTGGTCATTGTTCTGTTGGAAAACAAATTATAGTCCCACTAAGCACATGGGATGGCGTATCACTGCAGAATACTGTGGTAGCCATGCTGGTAACGTGTGCCTTGAATTCTAAATTAATCACAGTGTAACCAACAAAGCACCCCCACACCATAACACCTCCTCCTCCATGCTTCACGGTGAGAAATACACATACACAAAGACACCGTGGTTGGAACCACAAATCTCCAATTTGGACTCCAGACCAAAGAACAAAATTCCATTGCTAGTGTTTCTTGGCCCAAGCAAGTCTCTTCTTATTATTGATGTCCTTTCGTAGTGGTTTCTTCGCAGCAATTTTACCATGAGGGCCTGAATCCCACAGTCTCTTCTGAACAGACTTAATATCCGTGAAGCATTTATTTTGACTTCAATTTCTGATTGGCTCAAAGGAAATAATTCCACTAATTAACTGTTAACAAGGCACACCTGTTAATTGAAATGCATTCCAGGTGACTACTCCATGAACCTGGTTGAGCGAATGCCAAGAGTGTGCAAAGCTGTCATCAAGGCAAAGGGTGGTTATTTTAAGAATCTCAAATATAAAATAAATGTTGATTTGTTTAACACTTTTTTTTGGTTTTCCTCACGATTCCATGTATTATTTCATAGTTTTGATGTCTTCACTATTATTGCGCAATGTAGAAAATAGTTTTAAAAAATAGAGAAAAACCCTTGAATGAGAAGGTGTTGTAAAACTTTTGCCTGGTAGTTTATTTGGCCTTTTCCTTATTCAAATTCCTGTGTCCGATTCTAAACATCTCGCCAGGAATCCACCAACCTCACAGACAGACATTCCAAAAGAAACATTTATGGAATTAACCTGGTTCACAGAAAACACATGAATCACAGTTTCTCTCATAACACAGAAGGACACCCCTGTCCGACTCCCGGTTCAACCTGTGCCAAACAGCTGTTAGTGGCCAGGGCTCCATGTAGAACCCTCCACTGGAGGTCCCCTGACCTTTTTGGTACTGGGGGTTTGTAGAGCCCCCTCCATCTAAAACCCACCATACTCTCCGCTCCACATTCCCCCTGCCACTGATGTGCCTTCACTCCTGTTAGGCTCCCAATGTTCCTTACCTTAATGCAGATGTTGTGGAGGGCTTTATCTCTCACCCGCTCAAACCTCCCCCAGGTTCGGAGTGTTCTAATCTAACAAGTCCTCCAGACCCCCTTGCCAGTCCCCAGTCTCTGCCGTCACCTACAGTGGTGGAAACACTGTTGGCCGTCCTGCTGTCCTATCTGCCCTGTTCTCCTCCACAGGGAAAATTACACCAGGATGTTGTTTATTGTTGACACTTGGAACAGGAGCCACCTGCACTTGGCCAGTCTTGACAACACTGCCTTTGACAGCCCCTCCCAGTACTTCCAGACCCACCTGTCTAAGCCCAGGTACACCCCCAGAATTTGAAGCTCTTAACAACCCCACTGCTAACCCCCTGGAAGCAGAGGGGGGTAAATCTCTTCATGCCCCACATAAGAGGTTTGCTCTTGCCCTCGTACACCTTCAGACCCATCTCTAGTGCCTGCATGTCCAGCCTATCCCTGACCATCACAGAGACGTCATCTGCATACGCTGACACTGCTATACCTGTCAACACACCCATACCTGTCCGGACACACTCCCGCAGTCTCCTGCCAAGCAGGCCCAAAAGAGTCTCAATGGCTAGTGTAGATAACTGCCCCGCTAGAGGTCATCCTTGTCTACTGCCCCATCTCACCCAGACTGTTCTACTGAGCCCCCCTCCCACCTTGACCATACACGATGCCCCAGCATACAACAGCTTCGCACAAAAAAACCTTTCCCCGAACCCAAACACAGACATCACCTTAAACAGACACTCATGGTCCACTCTATCAAAACCTTTTCTTAGTCAAAAGAGACCAGGTCCAAAGTTCACCTTAGAAACTCTTGACAAATCCAACATAATATATGACAACATGTCCCTGATTAAGAACAGGTTGTCCATGATTGAGGATCCCAGTACACAATATGTCTGGGTCTTTGTGTACTATAGAGTCCAGCTGGGACTTCAGTCTGTTAGTGTGGACCTTGGCAAATATTGAGTACTCACAGAGCAATACCACATGCCTTCAGTTCTTAAGTTCACACAAATCCCCTTTCTTGGCAAGGAGAATCAGAACTGCCCGACGACAGCTCGTCAGCAACTCTCCTATTCCATACGCACTCACGCAAAACGCAAAGGAAGTCCAGTCTAATTATTCCCCAGAAATTGTTATGAAACTCCACTGGGAGTCCTTCGACCCCTGGTGCATGGCCGGGGGACATCTGGGTAATGGCCTCTGCCAATTCATGGGACAACAGAGGAATGTCAATTTCATCTCTCTGTGCCAGAGAGAGCTCAGGGAGTTCCACAAACCTCAGCACACATAGGATCACACAGTTATGCCCTATGCAACTCAGTATAAAACTCCACAGTCCGCTCCCGCATCTCCCAACCACAGAGGTCACCCGCCCATCAGACAGCCGCATCTCCCCCACCACAGAGGTCACCCGCCCATCAGACAGCCGCATCTCCCCCACCACAGAGGTCACCCGCCCATCAGACAGCCGCATCTCCCCCACCACAGAGGTCACCCGCCCATCAGACAGCCGCATCTCCCCCACCACAGAGGTCACCACAGAGGTCACCCGCCCATGAGACAGCCGCATCTCCCCCACCACAGAGGTCACCCGCCCATCAGACAGCCGCATCTCCACAACCACAGAGGTCACCCGCCCATCAGACAGCCGCATCTCCCCCACCACAGAGGTCACCACAGAGGTCACCCGCCCATCAGACAGCCGCATCTCCCCCACCACAGAGGTCACCCGCCCATCAGACAGCCACATCTCCCCCACCACAGAGGTCACCCGCCCATCAGACAGCCGCATCTCCCCCACCACAGAGGTCACCCGCCCATCAGACAGCCACATCTCCCCCACCACAGAGGTCACCCGCCCATCAGACAGCCGCATCTCCCCCACCACAGAGGTCACCCGCCCATCAGACAGCCACATCTCCCCCACCACAGAGGTCACCACAGAGGTCACCCGCCCATCAGACAGCCACATCTCCCCCACCACAGAGGTCACTCGCCCATCAGACAGCCACATCTCCCCCACCACAGAGGTCACCACAGAGGTCACCCGCCCATCAGACAGCCACATCTCCACAACCACAGAGGTCACCTGCCCATCAGACAGCCACATCTCCCCCACCACAGAGGTCACCTGCCCATCAGACAGCCACATCTCCCCCACCACAGAGGTCACAACAGAGGTCACCTGCCCATCAGACAGCCACATCTCCCCCACCACAGAGGTCACCTGCCCATCAGACAGCCACATCTCCCCCACCACAGAGGTCACAACAGAGGTCACCTGCCCATCAGACAGCCACATCTCCCCCACCACAGAGGTCACCTGCCCATCAGACAGCCACATCTCCCCCACCACAGAGGTCACAACAGAGGTCACCCGCCCATCAGACAGCCACATCTCCCCCACCACAGAGGTCACAACAGAGGTCACCTGCCCATCAGACAGCCACATCTCCCCCACCACAGAGGTCACCACAGAGGTCACCCGCCCATCAGACAGCCACATCTCCCCCACCACAGAGGTCACAACAGAGGTCACCTGCCCATCAGACAGCCACATCTCCCCCACCACAGAGGTCACAACAGAGGTCACCCGCCCATCAGACAGCCACATCTCCCCCACCACAGAGGTCACAACAGAGGTCACCCGCCCATCAGACAGCCACATCTCCCCCACCACAGAGGTCACAACAGAGGTCACCTGCCCATCAGACAGCCACATCTCCCCCACCACAGAGGTCACCACAGAGGTCACCCGCCCATCAGACAGCCACATCTCCCCCACCACAGAGGTCACAACAGAGGTCACCTGCCCATCAGACAGCCACATCTCCCCCACCACAGAGGTCACAACAGAGGTCACCCGCCCATCAGACAGCCGTAGACAATACATACCCTTGGCTTCACCGCTCTGTCTTTCCCAACCAAAGAAGAAGGAGCTGGGAGCATAAAGCTCCCTTTGCTTTAACCTGGAAAAAACTGCCCAGGTCCCTACATAATTCAGCTAAATTAGTCTGGAGGCCTACATAGCTTTGCCCCAAGATCTCTACCTCCATCTCACTAATACTACGCTCTAGTTCCCCTAATTACTCTCCTAGCCTCTGAGGATGAGAGAGCTTTATACTGTTGACAGAAAATCAGAATTTGGACCTTTCCCACATTGACTTAGAGACTCATACTGCTCTTTTCGCTGCCTTCACCTTTCCCAAACAGTCTGGAAGCCTGAGCAAAAGCTGGCATCTTGTAGGAGCTTTACATTAAACTTCCAATAGGATGCTATCGAGGTCCTGTTGAAATAGACAGCATATGCATGGTTATGTGGTTATCCGAAAAACCAACCAGGAGAATGGTATGGCCCAACTGCCTTTTGCTCTGATTCCTGGGGTCGGGCTGCACTCCCCATAGTCCAAAGACCTTCACCCATGTATACTGTCTTGTGTTGGGATGTCTACTTCTCCAAACATCCACTAGGTCAAAAGGATTAATGACGTCCCTTAACACTCCCACTGAGCCTTAATGAGGTTCCTCCCCATTTCTGTCTTTAGTAAAAATCCATTGTACAGTTCCAGTCCCTGCCAACCATCAGCGTCTCCGCAGGTGCTTCCAGTGAGAGTTCATGTCTAAGACCACCAAACAGAAGCCCCCTCTCTCACCCTGTGTTAGGCACATACACATTTATTAGGTCAAATCCCCATGCTGTTAATTTCTGATTTTACAACAAGCAGCATACCCCTAAACACCTCCTTTGAGGAGCTAATTTTTACGGTGCAAAAAGGACTGCCGCTTCCATTAGTTTAATGGCTCAGCACACTTGCCCCTTTCCACCACAGCCGCCAATCGACTTCATTCACCACATCACTATGCATCTGCAGAAAACCCACCTGTACTTTTTTTTGTTTCTTTTACATATTCACCCAACAGACTCCTCTGTCCCGCATCTCTGGCGCCATTTATATTAGGCAATCCTACCCGGAGAGTCTCCACAAGAGGTGGGAGAAAAGCCCGCAAAAGAAAGAGACCAATAGCAAAGCTCAAAAAGCCCAAGTATCAGAAAAAAACAATAAATCTAATCAACGTCTGAAGGTAGACCCTTACTGTTGTGAGCCACGTCCTCAAAATAAAATGTTTCCTGGGTGAGAGGACACCTGGTCCCTCATTTTTCAGAGCGTGTTGTACTGATCTTAATAACTTTCCCGGATCGCAAAAAAAATCTTCAGGAATAACCTTCTTTTTCCCTTCAGTCTCATTCAGGAAGCTTGACGGTTCCCTCATCGTGTCCTTTGACCCCTCTGGCTGTCAGCTCTGGACCCATTGAGGAGGTGTCTGCAAAAAAAGCCTCCTCAGCATCCTCTTCCTCAAACTCACCTTCCTCCTCCTCATCTCCATCTCCCGTTCTGACCACCTGCCCTTTGTCCCTAGTTGGGGCCTCCTCCCGCCCCCTCCAGCACCAGGCAAAGGTTCCTTGGGGCCTCCCCCCGCCCCCTCCAGCACCAGGCAAAGGTTCCTTGGGGCCTCCCCCGCCCCCTCCAGCACCAGGCAAAGGTTCCTTGGGGCCTCCCCCCGCCCCCTCCAGCACCAGGCAAAGGTTCCTTGGGGCCTCCCCCCGCCCCCTCCAGCACCAGGCAAAGGTTCCTTTTTCCTTTTCCCCCTCCAGCACCAGGCAAAGGTTCCTTGGGGCCCCCCGCCCCCCACCAGGCTCTTTCCTTACCCCCCGCCCCTAGCACCAGGCAAAGGTTCCTCCACCACTATCCCAGACCCCCACCTCCCTTCTTCTCCCCCTTTTTCCTTTTCTGACCCAGACCCATTGACACCCTCCTCCTTCACCCCTAGTCTCTTACACTTCCCCACTATACTCTCCTCATCCACTATCACTACCTGACTAGACCCAGACCCATCTACACCACCCTCCTCCTTCACCCCTAGTCTCTTACACTTCCCCACTATACTCTCCTCATCCACTATCACTACCTGACTAGACCCAGACCCATCTACACCACCCTCCTCCTTCACCCCTAGTCTCTTACACTTCCCCACTATACTCTCCTCATCCACTATCACTACCTGACTAGACCCAGCCTCATCTCATCTACACCATTGTTGTTCAGGAACATGAACAATCCGGAATGGAACAACATTCTTAACGGAGTCTGCCTGAAAACCTGTCGATAGTATACGAACGCCGCTAGCAAACTTACCGAATGACTCAGATCTTAACGGGTTTGATCATCCGTAATAAACGGAGGCAGATTCGGAACTACAAACCTTGTCGAAGGAGTCGAAAGAGGAGAAATCGGCACCAAAACATCCCTTACAAATATTCCACTAGCAATCAGCCTGCCCACTAAATGTACTGAATTTACATGAACACATGAGAGAGAGAGAGAGAGAGAGAGAGAGAGAGAGAGAGAGAGAGAGAGAGAGAGAGAGAGAGAGAGAGAGAGAGAGAGAGAGATTCAGCAGAGAGAGAGAGAGAGAGAGAGAGAGAGAGAGAGAGAGAGAGAGAGAGAGAGAGAGAGAGAGAGAGAGAGAGAGAGAGAGAGAGAGAGAGAGAGAGAGAGAGAGAGAGAGAGAGAGAGAGAGAGAGAGAGAGAGAGAGAGAGAGAGAGAGAGAGAGAGATGAAAGAGGAGGATGCTTGCTAAAACAGTTAATGATTCATAAAACACACATGGCTGAGGGAGATGATGTCATAGTGACCAATACTATTCTAATGAAACTTTAACGTTGTATCTGATGACCTAGCGTTTATTAATTATGAATGGTTTCTCTGGATACAACCTTCTAATGGTAGCTGTCCTAGTTGTTCTCCTCGGGTTCTTCCACTAACTTTCCCTCTCCTCCTCTTCCCCCCTCGTCTCCTCTTCATCTTCCTCCCCCGTCATCTTCCTCCTCCTTCTCTTCCTCTTCCTTCTCCTTCACCCTCTTCCTCCTCATAATAATCCCCAACAACCCCCCCCACACACCCTTCCAATATTTTCACATGTTTATCATCTGTCAAAGCGAAACAGTGGCCCCATCCTGATAGGTCAGCATAACCAGTGTCGAAAACCCAAGACTCGGAGCTAACGCTGCTCATTACCATAGGATGGTGACAGCCTCTACGGTGAGAGATAACTCCAACCAATGACCTGCCACTGGCGTTATACAAAGCCCATTTGTCTATGGTGACGTCAGTAACCACTGCGAGTGAAATCACAGAATGTTGGGTGCCTCCTAAGAAGAGGTAGGAGCAGGAGAGCAAGGAGGTCTCCTAAGAAGAGGTCGGAGCAGGAGAGCAAGGTAGTCTCCTAAGAAGAGGTAGGTGCAGGAGAGCAAGGAAGTCTCCTAAGAAGAGGTAGGTGCAGGAGAGCAAGGAAGTCTCCTAAGAAGAGGTAGGTGCAGGAGAGCAAGGAGGTCTCCTAAGAAGAGGTAGGTGCAGGAGAGCAAGGAGGTCTCCTAAGAAGAGGTAGGTGCAGGAGAGCAAGGTAGTCTCCTAAGAAGAGGTAGGTGCAGGAGAGCAAGGAAGTCTCCTAAGAAGAGGTAGGTGCAGGAGAGCAAGGTAGTCTCCTAAGAAGAGGTAGGAGCAGGAGAGCAAGGAAGTCTCCTAAGAAGAGGTAGGTGCAGGAGAGCAAGGAAGTCTCCTAAGAAGAGGTAGGTGCAGGAGAGCAAGGAAGTCCCAGGAGCATAATCGTTTATTGAAAGTCGTAACGCAACAACAACGGGTGGGGAAACCCACCGAAGTCGCCACACATATAACGTACCACACGGAGGAGAAACCTCCTAATTACAATCCAAACGGCAGAACGACCGTAGAAAAACAAACCCTGTGGCGCAAACACTCACCCCTGTGTACGTGCATGCATGTTTGTGTGTGTGTGTGTACGTGCATGCA
>NC_068454.1:5885723-5905723 GCF_023373465.1 Oncorhynchus keta | reverse complement strand
TATGTACTGTATGTAATCCTATACTGTACATTATTTTATGATACACATGGCGGCGAGAGGGAAGAAGGGACCGTAAATAAATGTGATCAGGACAATACACTCATCTCTTTCATGGTCGCCGCCGACCCCACTTGATTTGTGGCGCGCAAAGTGGCGGTCGTAAACTCTGTAAGCAAGGTGACACCCAGCTACAGCAGACTCCATGCCACTCCACTCACAGCACCTGGTAGACTCAGCCTCTGCATAAAGCCTACAGGCTCTCAGATGCGTTGGGACCTCTCCTGTCTTTGCAGATCATAAATACACAGAGGGGAAAATTTAAAACAGACGTCTTGTCTGGTGAACTGTTAACAACACCTTCTCATGTGGAACAGTGGAGTAATGGGGCCAGTATATGCCCTAGTAGGGTTTGTTTGGCTAAGAGCGCCAGCGGTCATCACAATTTGAGCCAGGAATACTGGAGGGGGGCCAGGAATACTGGAGGGAGGCCAGGAATACTGGAGGGAGGCCAGGAATACTGGAGGGAGGCCAGGAATACTGGAGGGAAGCCAGGAATACTGGAGGGAAGCCAGGAATACTGGAGGGAGGCCAGGAATACTGGAGGGAGGCCAGGAATACTGGAGGGAGGCCAGGAATACTGGAGGGAGGCCAGGAATACTGGAGGGAAGCCAGGAATACTGGAGGGAGACCAGGAATACTGGAGGAAGCCAGGAATACTGGAGGAAGCCAGGAATACTGGAGGGAGGCCAGGAATACTGGAGGGAGGCCAGGAATACTGGAGGGAGGCCAGGAATACTGGAGGGAAGCCAGGAATACTGGAGGGGGCCAGGAATACTGGAGGGAGGCCAGGAATACTGGAGGGAGGCCAGGAATACTGGAGGGAGGCCAGGAATACTGGAGGGAGGCCAGGAATACTGGAGGGAGGCCAGGAATACTGGAGGGAGGCCAGGAATACTGGAGGGAGGCCAGGAATACTGGAGGGAGGCCAGGAATACTGGAGGGGGCCAGGAATACTGGAGGGAGGCCAGGAATACTGGAGGGGGCCAGGAATACTGGAGGGAGGCCAGGAATACTGGAGGGAGGCCAGGAATACTGGAGGGGGCCAGGAATACTGGAGGAGGCCAGGAATACTGGAGGGAGGCCAGGAATACTGGAGGGAAGCCAGGAATACTGGAGGGAAGCCAGGAATACTGGAGGAGGCCAGGAATACTGGAGGGAGGCCAGGAATACTGGAGGGGGGCAGGAATACTGGAGGGAAGCCAGGAATACTGGAGGGAAGCCAGGAATACTGGAGGGAGGCCAGGAATACTGGAGGGAGGCCAGGAATACTGGAGGGGGCCAGGAATACTGGAGGGGGCCAGGAATACTGGAGGGAAGCCAGGAATACTGGAGGGGGGCCAGGAATACTGGAGGGAGGCCAGGAATACTGGAGGGAAGCCAGGAATACTGGAGGGAGGCCAGGAATACTGGAGGGAAGCCAGGAATACTGGAGGGGGCCAGGAATACTGGAGGGAGGCCAGGAATACTGGAGGGAGGCCAGGAATACTGGAGGGAAGCCAGGAATACTGGAGGGGGCCAGGAATACTGGAGGGAGGCCAGGAATACTGGAGGGAAGCCAGGAATACTGGAGGGAAGCCAGGAATACTGGAGGGGGGCCAGGAATACTGGAGGGTGTCGGGAGGGAGGGTGGAGAGATGAGAGGGGGGATAACGTTTTTTTCCCGTTGAATAAGAAACTGAGGTGAGACAGAAGTTAGAGAAGTCTACAAGAATAAACCGGTAAAGGTGTGTGTACCAGTGGTGGCTGGTGGGAGGATCTATAGGAGGATGGGTTCATTGTCGTTGCTGGAATGGAATTAATGGACTAGAGTCAAACCCGGAAAAACATATGGAAAACACGTGTTTGTCTCCATTCCATCTCCAACCAGCTCCACATCTTTCCAGATGTACCTCGAGGTGCTTCCTGTCTGTGTGTTTGTCACACATCTTTCCAGGTGGACAAGGGGAGACTTATTGAGCCCAGAGAGACAGGAGACCTTTATTAACGCACGACTTCCCACCACTGAACAACATCTCCAATAAAACATTGCTTGTCATTACCCAAGCGCCCCGGGACATTTAGTTCAGTAAAACATTGCTTGTCATTACCCAAGCGCCCCGGGGCATTTAGTTCAGTAAAACATTTTTCATCTAAGACTCCTCAAATTTTCACCTCTCCTCTCCCTTCAGCTCCAAGTCCCTCCCTTCCTGATCTGCTTTCACTCCTCTCCACCTCCTACCCTTCACCTCCATCCCCCCTCCCCCACTCTCCTCTCCCTTCACCTCCTTGTCCCTCCCTCCCCACTCTCCTCTCCTCTCCCTTCACCTCCTAGTCCCTCCCTCCAACTCCTCCCCACCTCAGTCCATTCTCTCTCCTCCTCACCTCCTAGTCCCTCCCTCCCCATTCTCCTCTCCCCCTTCACCTCCTAGTCCCTCCCTCCCACTCTCATCTCCCTTCACCTCCTAGTCCCTCCCCCACTCCTCTCCCTTCACCTCCTAGTCCCTCCCCACTCTCCTCTCCCTTCACCTCCAAATCCCTCCCTCCCCACTCTCCTCTCCTCTCACCTCCTTGTCCCTCCTCCTAGTCCCTCCCTCCACCTCCTAGTCTCCCTCCTCTCCCTTCACCTCCTAGTGCCTCCCTCCCACTCTCATCTCCCTTCACCTCCTAGTCCCTCCCTCCCCACTCTCCTCTCCCTTCACCTCCTAGTCCCTCCCCAGTCTCCTCTCCCTTCACCTCCTAGTCCCTCCCCACTCTCCTCTCCCTTCACCTCCAAGTCCCTCCCCACTCTCGTCTCCTTCACCTCCTAGTCCCCCACTCTCCCCTCCCTTCACCTCCTAGTCCCTCCCTCCCACTCTCCTCTCCCTTCACCTCCTAGTCCCTCCCCACTCTCCTCTCCATTCAACTCCTAGTCCCTCCCCTCTCTGCTCTCCCTTCACCTCCTAGTCCCTCCCCACTCTCGTCTCCCTTCACCTCCTAGTACCCCCCCACTCTCCCCTCACCTCCTAGTCCCTCCCTCCCACTCTCCTCTCACTTCACCTCCTAGTCCCTCCCTCCCACTCTCCTCTCCCTTCACCTCCTAGTCCCTCCCCACTCTCCTCTCCCTTCACCTCCTAGTCCCTCCCACTCTCCTCTCCCTTCACCTCCAAGTCCCTCCCCACTCTCGTCTTCCTTCACCTCCTAGTCCCCCCCCCACTCTCCCCTCCCTTCACCTCTTTGTCCCTCCCTCCCACTCTCCTCTCCCTTCACCTCCTAGTCCCTCCCCACTCTCCTCTCCCTTCATCTCCTAGTCCCTCCCCACTCTCCTCTCCCTTCAGCTCCTAGTCCCTCCCCAGTCTCCTCTCCATTCAGCTCCTAGTCCCTCCCCACTCTCCTCTCCCTTCAGCTCCTAGTCCCTCCCTCCCCACTCTCCTCTCCCTTCACCTCCTAGTCCCTCCCTCCCCACTCTCCTCTCCCTTCACCTCCTAGTCCCTCCCCACTCTCCCCTCTCTTCAGCTCCTAGTCCCTCCCCAGTCTCCTCTTCCTTCACCTCCTAGTCCCTCCCCACTCTCCTCTCCCTTCAGCTCCTAGTCCCTCCCTCCCCACTCTCCTCTCCCTTCACCTCCTAGTCCCTCCCTCCCCACTCTCCTCTCCCTTCACCTCCTAGTCCCTCCCCACTCTCCCCTCCCTTCAGCTCCTAGTCCCTCCCCAGTCTCTTCTTCCTTCACCTCCTAGTCCCTCCCCACTCTCCTCTCCCTTCACCTCCTAGTCCCTCCCCACTCTCCTCTCCCTTCACCTCCTAGTTCCTCCCCAGTCTCCTCTCACTTCAGCTCATAGTCCCTCCCCACTCTCCTCTCCCTTCAGCTCCTAGTCCCTCCCTCCCACTCTCATCTCCCTTCAGCTCCTATTCCCTCCCTCCCCACTCTCCTCTCCCTTCACCTCCTAGTACCTCCCCCCCCACTCTCCCCTCCATTCAGCTCCTAGTCCCTCCCTCCCCACTCTCCTCTCCCTTCACCTCCTAGTCCCTCCCTCCCCACTCTCCTCTCCCTTCAGCTCCAAGTCCCTCCCTTCCTGATCTGCTTTCACTTCACCTCCTACTCCATCCCCACTCTCCTCTCCCTTCACCTCCAAATCCCTCCCTCCCCACTCTACTCTCCTCTCCCTTCACCTCCTTGTCCCTCCCTCCCCACTCTCCTCTCCTCTCGCTTCACCTCCTAGTCCCTCCCTCCAACTCTCCTCTCCCTTCACCTCCTAGTCCATTCCCACTCTCCTCTCCCTTCACCTCCTAGTCCCTCCCTCCCACTCTCATCTCCCTTCACCTCCTAGTCCCTCCCTCCCCACTCTCCTCTCCCTTCACCTCCTAGTCCCTCCCCACTCTCCTCTCCCTTCACCTCCAAATCCCTCCCTCCCCACTCTACTCTCCTCTCCCTTCACCTCCTTGTCCCTCCCTCCCCACTCTCCTCTCCTCTCGCTTCACCTCCTAGTCCCTCCCTCCAACTCTCCTCTCCCTTCACCTCCTAGTGCCTCCCTCCCACTCTCATCTCCCTTCACCTCCTAGTCCCTCCCTCCCAACTCTCCTCTCCCTTCACCTCCTAGTCCCTCCCCAGTCTCCTCTCCCTTCACCTCCTAGTCCCTCCCCACTCTCCTCTCCCTTCACCTCCAAGTCCCTCCCCACTCTCGTCTCCCTTCACCTCCTAGTCCCTCCCCCCCACTCTCCCCTCCCTTCACCTCCTAGTCCCTCCCTCCCACTCTCCTCTCCCTTCACCTCCTAGTCCCTCCCCACTCTCCTCTCCATTCAACTCCTAGTCCCTCCCCTCTCTGCTCTCCCTTCACCTCCTAGTCCCTCCCCACTCTCGTCTCCCTTCACCTCCTAGTACCCCCCCCCCTCTCCCCTCACCTCCTAGTCTCTCCCTCCCACTCTCCTCTCCCTTCACCTCCTAGTCCCCTCCCACTCTCCTCTCCCTTCACCTCCTAGTCCCTCCCCACTGTCCTCTCCCTTCAGCTCCTAGTCCCTCCCCTCTCTCCTCTCCCTTCACCTCCTAGTCCCTCCCCACTCTCCTCTCCCTTCACCTCCTAGTCCCTCCCCACTCTCCTCTCCCTTCACCTCCAAGTCCCTCCCCACTCTCGTCTCCCTTCACCTCCTAGTCCCCCCCCACTCTCCCCTCCCTTCACCTCTTTGTCCCTCCCTCCCACTCTCCTCTCCCTTCACCTCCTAGTCCCTCCCCACTCTCCTCTCCCTTCATCTCCTAGTCCCTCCCCACTCTCCTCTCCCTTCAGCTCCTAGTCCCTCCCCAGTCTCCTCTCCATTCAGCTCCTAGTCCCTCCCCACTCTCCTCTCCCTTCAGCTCCTAGTCCCTCCCTCCCCACTCTCCTCTCCCTTCACCTCCTAGTCCCTCCCTCCCCACTCTCCTCTCCCTTCACCTCCTAGTCCCTCCCCACTCTCCCCTCTCTTCAGCTCCTAGTCCCTCCCCAGTCTCCTCTTCCTTCACCTCCTAGTCCCTCCCCACTCTCCTCTCCCTTCACCTCCTAGTCCCTCCCCACTCTCCCCTCCCTTCACCTCCTAGTCCCTCCCCACTCTCCTCTCCCTTCACCTCCTAGTCCCTCCCCACTCTCCTCTCCCTTCACCTCCTAGTTCCTCCCCAGTCTCCTCTCACTTCAGCTCATAGTCCCTCCCCACTCTCCACTCCCTTCAGCTCCTAGTCACTCCCTCCCCACTCTCCTCTCCCTTCACCTCCTAGTACCTCCCCCCCCACTCTCCCCTCCATTCAGCTCCTAGTCCCTCCCTCCCCACTCTCCTCTCCCTTCACCTCCTAGTCCCTCCCTCCCCACTCTCCTCTCCCTTCACCTCCTAGTCCCTCCCCACCCCCCCTCAGCTCCTAGTCCCTCCCCAGTCTCCTCTTCCTTCACCTCCTAGTCCCTCCCCACTCTCCTCTCCCTTTACCTCCTAGTCCCTCCCCACTCTCCCCTCCCTTCAGCTCCTAGTCCCTCCCCAGTCTCCTCTCCCTTCACCTCCAAGTCCCTCCCCACTCTCGTCTCCCTTCACCTCCTAGTCCCTCCCCCACTCTCCCCTCCCTTCACCTTCTAGTCCCTCCCCACTCTCCTCTCCCTTCACCTCCTAGTCCCTCCCTCCCACTCTCATCTCCTTCACCTCCTAGTCCCTCCCTCCCCACTCTCCTCTCCCTTCACCTCCTAGTCCCTCCCCACTCTCCCCTCCCTTCACCTCCTAGTCCCTCCCCACTCTCCTCTCCCTTCACCTCCTAGTCCCTCCCTCCCACTCTCATCTCCCTTCACCTCCTAGTCCCTCCCTCCCCACTCTCCTCTCCCTTCACCTCCTAGTCCCTCCCCAGTCTCCTCTCCCTTCACCTCCTAGTCCCTCCCCACTCTCCTCTCCCTTCACCTCCTAGTCCCTCCCCAGTCTCCTCTCCCTTCACCTCCTAGTCCCTCCCCACTCTCCTCTCCCTTCAGCTCCTAGTCCCTCCCCACTCTCCTCTCCCTTCACCTCCAAGTCCCTCCCCACTCTCCTCTCCCTTCAGCTCCTAGTTCCTCCCCAGTCTCCTCTCCCTTCACCTCCTAGTCCCTCCCCACTCTCCTCTCCCTTCAGCTCCTAGTCCCTCCCTCCCACTCTCCTCTCCCTTCAGTCCTTGGCCCTCCCAACTCTCCTCTCCCTTCACCTCCTAGTCCCTCCCCACTCTCCTCTCCCTTCAGCCCCTAGTCCCTCCCCACTCTCCTCTCCCTTCAGCTCCTATTCCCTCCCCACTCTCCTCTCCCTTCACCTCCTAGTCCCTCCATCCCCACTCTCCTCTCCCTTCACCTCCTAGTCCCTCCCCACTCTCCTCTCCTTTCACCTCCTCGTCCCTCCCCACTCTCCTCTCCTTTCACCTCCTCACCCCTCCCTCCCCACTCTCCTCTCCCTTCACCTCCTAGTCCCTCCCTCACCACTCTCCTCTCCCTTCACATGCTCGTCCCTCCCTTTTCTCATTTACTCACATATATATTTTATTTCTGTCCTCATCTTTTTCTCTCCTCCTCTTTCTCCTATTTTATATCCCCTGACACCTCTTCACATCTCCTCTTCACATCTCCTCTTCACATCTCCACTTCACATCTCCTCTTCACATCTCCACCTCACACTTCCACTTCACATCTCCACTTCACATCTCCACTTCACATCTCCCCTTCACATTTCCACTTCACATCTCCACCTCACACTTCCACTTCACATCTCCACCTCACATCTCCACTTCACATCTCCTCTTCACATCTCCACTTCACATCTCCTCTTCACATCTCCTCTTCACATCTGCCCTTCACATCTCCACCTCACACTTCCCCTTCACATCTCCACTTCACATCTCCGCTTCACATCTCCACTTCACATCTCCGCTTCACATCTCCTCTTCACATCTGCCCTTCACATCTCCACCTCACATCTCCTCTTCACATCTCCGCTTCACATCTCCTGTTCACATCTCCACTTCACATCTCCTGTTCACATCTCCACTTCACATCTCCTCTTCACATCTCCACTTCACATCTCCACTTCACATCTCCTCTTCACATCTCCTGTTCACATCTCCGCTTCACATCTCCTCTTCACATCTCCACTTCACATCTCCACTTCACATCTCCGCTTCACATCTCCTCTTCACATCTCCTCTTCACATCTCCTCTTCACATCTCCACTTCACATCTCCTGTTCACATCTCCACTTCACATCTCCTCTTCACATCTCCTCTTCACATCTCCACTTCACATCTCCTGTTCACATCTCCACTTCACATCTCCCCTTCACATCTCCTCTTCACATCTCCTCTTCACATCTCCACTTCACATCTCCTCTTCACATCTCCGCTTCACATCTCCACTTCACATCTCCACTTCACATCTCCTGTTCACATCTCCACTTCACATCTCCTCTTCACATCTCCTCTTCACATCTCCACTTCTCCTCTTCACATCTCCTCTTCACATTTCCTGTTCACATCTCCACTTCACATCTCCGCTTCACATCTCCTCTTCACATCTCCACTTCACATCTCCTCTTCTCATTCCTCCTTTGTTTACATTCATCTCTCACCCACTGTGATTCCAGTTTCAGGTTAGGACAGTGTGAAGGTTGTGTGGTGGGTGTAAGATGGTGTATGGTGGTTTTGTGATAGTGGTGTAGGTGTTTTGTGATAGTGGTGTAGGTGTATTGTGATAGTGGTGTAGGTGTTTTGTGATCGTGGTGTAGGTGTCTTGTGATAGTGGTGTAGGTGTATTGTGATAGTGCTGTAGGTGTTTTGTGATAGTGGTGTAGGTGTTTTTTGATAGTGGTGTAGGTGTCTTGTGATAGTGGTGTAGGTGTTTTGTGATAGTGGTGTAGGTGTATTGTGATAGTGGTGTAGGTGTCTTGTGATAGTGGTGTAGGTGTATTGTGATAGTTGTGTAGGTGTATTGTGATAGTTGTGTAGGTGTATTGTGATAGTTGTGTAGGTGTATTGTGATAGTTGTGTAGGTGTATTGTGATAGTGGTGTAGGTGTTTTGTGATAGTGGTGTAGGTGTATTGTGATAGTGGTGTAGGTGTCTTGTGATAGTGGTGTAGGTGTTTGTGATAGTGGTGTAGGTGTATTGTGATAGTGGTGTAGGTGTATTGTGATAGTGGTGTAGGTGTTTTGTGATAGTGGTGTAGGTGTCTTGTGATAGTGGTGTAGGTGTTTTGTGATAGTGGTGTAGGTGTATTGTGATAGTGGTGTAGGTGTATTGTGATAGTTGCGTAGTGGTTCTGGGATAGTTATGTGGTTGTTTGCTGAAGGTGCTCACACGCTCTGGCTATTCACTCTCACCAGGACTGGGGCCCTTCATCTACAGTCACACAGCTGACAGGACTGGGTGAGAGAAAGAGCCTGTGTGGTGGTCTGTAAAACAGAGAGAGACCGGGGGGGCAGGGGACAGGGGGACAGGGGGAGGTGTAATGATATAGGGAGAAAGGACAGTGTCCCTGTGCCAGTAGGAGTGTTCTCTACTGTGTGTGGCAACACATGAGGAGGATAAGTGGAGAGGAAGAGAGGAGGAGTAGAGAGGAGGAATAGTGTGACAGCCCCTCCCTACCTGCTGATTACTCTCATCAACACACTGGTTTCACTTCCTGAAAATCCTTTACCCCTCAGCTGTCTCTCTCAATTCAATTCAAAGGTGTTTATTGGCATGGGAAACCTATATTTACACTGTCAAAGCAAGTGAAATAGACAAAAAACAAAAGTTAAATAAAAAATTAAAAGTAAACATTAAACTCTCTCTCTCTCTCAGTCCTATATAATGAAATACATTGATCTTTGGATATACAATTTATAATCAAAAGTATGTGGACACCCCTTCAAATTAGTGGATTTGGCTATTTCAGCCACGCCCGTTGCTGACAGGTGTATAAAAATGTGAACACAGCCATGCAATCTCCATAGACAAACATTGCCATCCAAAATGGCCCAGACTTTAAGAGCTCAGTGACATCCAATGTGGCACTGTCATTACTTTGTGTCAACAGTTTGGGGAAGTCCTTTTCCATAAATGGTTTGTAGAGATAGGTGTGGAAGAACTTGACTGGCCTGCTCAGAGCCCTGACCTCAACCCCATCGAACACATTAGGGATGAATTTGCGCTGTGAGCCAGACCTAATTGTCCGACTTTAGTGCCCGACCTCACTAACACTTTTGTGGCTGAATGGAAGCAAGTCCCCTGCAGCAAAGTTCCAACATCTGGTTGAAAGCCTTCCCAGAAGAGTGGAGGCTGTTATAGCAGCAAAGTTCCAACATCTGGTTGAAAGCCTTCCCAGAAGAGTGGAGGCTGTTATAGCAGCAAAGTTCCAACATGTGGTTGAAAGCCTTCCCAGAAGAGTGGAGGCTGTTATAGCAGCAATGTTCCAGCATCTATTGGAAAGCCTTCCCAGAAGAGTGGAGGCTGTTATAGCAGCAAAGTTCCAACATCTGGTTGAAAGCCTTCCCAGAAGAGTGGAGGCTGTTATAGCAGCAAAGTGGGGACCAACTCCATATTAATGCCCGTGATTTTGCAATGAGATGTTGGACTAGCCGATCATGAGATATACACCCCTCTGGCACCTCATCTCCATTTGTATTGGTCGAGCAGCCAAGCAATAAAAAGCAGCATGTTCACATTCACATAGTGTTATACGGCAGGTAGCCATGGTTACCTGTGGTTAGAGCGTTGAACTAGTAACCGAAAGGTTGCAAGGTCGAATCTCTGAGTTGAAAAGGTACAAATCTGTCGTTCTGCCCCTGAACAAGGCAATTAACCCACTCTTGTTTGGCCGTACTTGTAAATAATAATTTATTCTTAACTGACTTGCCTAGTTAAATAAAGGTAAAAATATATATATATATATATATTTTTTTTCTTTTCTTTTCTTTCATCCAAACACTGGAGTACCTAGCAAGGGCACAGGTGTGTCTCCCCATTCATAGCAAAAGGATTGGTCTTCGGTAATCTACCAACTTCTATACTTAATGTATCTTCCCCAGTCTCTGTCGTCTAAGGCCTTTATCTGAAACATTACAGCCTCCCAGGAGAAAGGAAAATGTAGCCTTCCTCTCTTACTTTGAACGTTGTGTGGTTCGAATGGAGCTCAAACATACCTCGATGTAGCACTTGAACCAGAGCACTCACCTCCAAGACGTAGAATTAGAAAGTGAAAATTAAAGAGAGCAGTCTCAAAGGAGAGAGGATAGAGACAGAGAGAGAGACAGAGAAAGACAAGGAGAGAGAGAGAGAGAGAGAGAGAGAGAGAGAGAGAGAGAGAGAGAGAGAGAGAAAGAGAGAATACAATAGATAGATAAAGAGAGAATGGAAGAGAGAGAGAATGGAGAGATTAGAGAGAGAGAAGAGAGCGAGAGTGAGGGGATAGAGAGAGAGAAAGAGAGAAGAGACAGAGAGATAAAGAGAGAAGAGGGAGAGAGGAGAGAGAGAGAAAGGGAGAAAGAGAGAGAGAGGAGCGAGAGAGAAAGGGAGAAGAGAGAGAAGAGAGCGAGAGAGCTCATAGAATATATAGTCATATGGGATCGTAATTTAAGCAGACACATTGACAGTGTAATATATTTCTGTATTTTCAGTGGCTATGGTGTCAGTGGACTCATATGGCCTGTATAAAACACTGGCTTTGACGGTCTGGCCCAGTCCTGATGACGGTCCTATATGGAGAGGTATGATGGTCTGGCCCAGTCCTGATGATGGTCCTATATGGAGAGGTATGACGGTCTGGCCCAGTCCTGATGATGGTCCTATATGGAGAGGTATGATGGTCTGGCCCAGTCCTGATGATGGTCCTATATGGAGAGGTATGACGGTCTGGCCCAGTCCTGATGATGGTCCTATATGGAGAGGTATGATGGTCTGGCCCAGTCCTGATGATGGTCCTATATGGAGAGGTATGATGGTCTGGCCCAGTCCTGATGACGGTCCTATATGGAGAGGTATGATGGTCTGGCCCAGTCCTGATGACGGTCCTATATGGAGAGGTATGATGGTCTGGCCCAGTCCTGATGACGGTCCTATATGGAGAGGTATGATGGTCTGGCCCAGTCCTGATGATGGTCCTATATGGAGAGGTATGATGGTCTGGCCCAGTCCTGATGATGGTCCTATATGGAGAGGTATCACGGTCTGGCCCAGTCCTGATGATGGTCCTATATGGAGAGGTATGATGGTCTGGCCCAGTCCTGATGATGGTCCTATATGGAGAGGTATGATGGTCTGGCCCAGTCCTGATGATGGTCCTATATGGAGAGGTATGACGGTCTGGCCCAGTCCTGATGATGGTCCTATATGGAGAGGTATGATGGTCTGGCCCAGTCCTGATGATGGTCCTATATGGAGAGGTATGACGGTCTGGCCCAGTCCTGATGATGGTCCTATATGGAGAGGTATGATGGTCTGGCCCAGTCCTGATGATGGTCCTATATGGAGAGGTATGATGGTCTGGCCCAGTCCTGATGATGGTCCTATATGGAGAGGTATCACGGTCTGGCCCAGTCCTGATGATGGTCCTATATGGAGAGGTATGATGGTCTGGCCCAGTCCTGATGATGGTCCTATATGGAGAGGTATGATGGTCTGGCCCAGTCCTGATGACGGTCCTATATGGAGAGGTATGATGGTCTGGCCCAGTCCTGATGATGGTCCTATATGGAGAGGTATGATGGTCTGGCCCAGTCCTGATGACGGTCCTATATGGAGAGGTATGATGGTCTGGCCCAGTCCTGATGATGGTCCTATATGGAGAGGTATGATGGTCTGGCCCAGTCCTGATGATGGTCCTATATGGAGAGGTATGATGGTCTGGCCCAGTCCTGATGACGGTCCTATATGGAGAGGTATGATGGTCTGGCCCAGTCCTGATGATGGTCCTATATGGAGAGGTATGGTGGTCTGGCCCCGTCCTGATGATGGTCCTATATGGAGAGGTATGGTGGTCTGGCCCCGTCCTGATGATGGTCCTATATGGAGAGGTATGATGGTCTGGCCCAGTCCTGATGATGGTCCTATATGGAGAGGTATGATGGTCTGGCCCAGTCCTGATGACGGTCCTATATGGAGAGGTATGATGGTCTGGCCCAGTCCTGATGATGGTCCTATATGGAGAGGTATGATGGTCTGGCCCAGTCCTGATGACGGTCCTATATGGAGAGGTATGGTGGTCTGGCCCAGTCCTGATGATGGTCCTATATGGAGAGGTATGATGGTCTGGCCCAGTCCTGATGATGGTCCTATATGGAGAGGTATGATGGTCTGGCCCAGTCCTGATGATGGTCCTATATGGAGAGGTATGATGGTCTGGCCCAGTCCTGATGATGGTCCTATATGGAGAGGTATGATGGTCTGTCCCCGTCCTGATGATGGTCCTATATGGAGAGGTATGGTGGTCTGGCCCCGTCCTGATGATGGTCCTATATGGAGAGGTATGATGGTCTGGCCCAGTCCTGATGATGGTCCTATATGGAGAGGTATGATGGTCTGGCCCAGTCCTGATGATGGTCCTATATGGAGAGGTATGATGGTCTGGCCCAGTCCTGATGATGGTCCTATATAGAGAGGTATGATGGTCTGGCCCAGTCCTGATGACGATCCTATATGGAGAGGTATGATGGTCTGGCCCAGTCCTGATGATGGTCCTATATGGAGAGGTATGATGGTCTGGCCCAGTCCTGATGATGGTCCTATATGGAGAGGTATGATGGTCTGGCCCAGTCCTGATGATGGTCCTATATGGAGAGGTATGATGGTCTGGCCCAGTCCTGATGACGGTCCTATATGGAGAGGTATGATGGTCTGGCCCAGTCCTGATGACGGTCCTATATGGATGGAGAGGTATGATGGTCTGGCCCAGTCCTGATGATGGTCCTATATGTAGAGGTATGATGGTCTGGCCCCGTCCTGATGATGGTCCTATATGGAGAGGTATGATGGTCTGGCCCAGTCCTGATGACGGTCCTATATGGAGAGGTATGATGGTCTGGCCCAGTCCTGATGACGGTCCTATATGGAGAGGTATGATGGTCTGGCCCAGTCCTGATGACGGTCCTATATGGAGAGGTATGACGGTCTGGCCCAGTCCTGATGATGGTCCTATATGGAGAGGTATGATGATGATGGTCTTCAACCGATCGCTACCTGCACCTACCCGCCTGTCCAACATCACTACTCTGGACGGCTCTGACTTAGAATACGTGGACAACTACAAATACTTAGGGGTCTGGTTAGACTGTAAACTCTCCTTCCAGACCCATATCAAACATCTCCAATCCAAAGTTAAATCTAGAATTGGCTTCCTATTTCGCAACAAACCATCCTTCACTCATGCTGCCAAACATACCCTTGTAAAACTGACCATCCTACCAATCCTCGACTTTGGCCGCCTCTCCTTCAGTTCTCTGCTGCCAATGACTGGAACAAACTACAAAAATCTCTGAAACTGGAAACACTTATCTCCCTCACTAGCTTTAATCACCAACTGTCAGAGCAGCTCACAGATTACTGCACCTGTACATAGCCCACCTATAATTTAGCCCAAACAACTACCTCTTTCCCAACTGTATTTCATTAATTTATTTATTTTGCTCCTTTGCACCCCATTATTTTTATTTCTACTTTGCACTTTCCTCCATTGCAAAACTACCATTCCAGTGTTTTACTTGCTATATTGTATTTACTTTGCCACCATGGCCTTTTTTGCCTTTTGTTTGTTTTACTCCATGTGTAACTCTGTGTCGTTGTATGTGTCGAACTGCTTTGCTTTATCTTGGCCAGGTAGCAATTGTAAATGAGAACTTGATCTCAACTTGCCTACCTGGTTAAATAAAGGTGAAATCAAATAAAAAAAATAGTGGCCCAACACTCTAACCACTAGGCTACCTGCTGGTTACTGGCCCAACGCTCTAACCACTAGGCTACCTGCTGGTTACTGGCCCAACACTCTAACCACTAGGCTACCTGCTGGTTACTGGCCCAACGCTTTAACCACTAGGCTACCTGCTGGTTACTGGCCCAAAGCTCTAACCACTAGGCTACCTGCTGGTTACTGGCCCATCTCTCTAACCACTAGGCCACCTGTTGGTTACTGGCCCAACGCTCTAATCACTAGGCTGCCTGCTGGTCACTAGTCCAACGCTCTAACAACTAGGCTACATGCTGGTCACTAGTCCAACGCTCTAACCACTAGGCTACCTGCTGGTTACTGGCCCAACACTCTAACCGCTAGGCTACCTACTGGTTACTGGCCCAAAGCTCTAACCACTAGGCTACCTGCTGGTTACTGGCCCATCTCTCTAACCACTAGGCCACCTGTTGGTTACTGGCCCAATGCTCTAATCACTAGGCTGCCTGCTGGTCACTAGTCCAACGCTCTAACCACTAGGCTACCTGCTGGTCACTAGTCCAATGCTCTAACCACTAGGCTACCTGCTGGTTACTGGCCCAACACTCTAACCGCTAGGCTACCTACTGGTTACTGGCCCATCACTCTTACCACTAGACTACCTGCTGGTTACTGGCCCAAAGCTCTAACCACTAGGCTACCTGCTGGTTACTGGCCCAACGCTCTAACCACTAGGCTACCTGCTGGTTACTGGCCCATTTCTCTAACCACTAGGCTACCTGCTGGTTACTGGCCCAACGCTCTAACCACTAGGCTACCTGCTGGTACTGGCCCATCACTCTAACCACTAGGCTACCTGCTGGTTACTGGCACATCTCTCTAACCACTAGGCTACCTGCTGGTTACTGGCCCATCACTCTAACCACTAGGCTACCTGCTGGTTACTGGCCCAACGCTCTAACCACTAGGCTACCTGCTAGTTACTGGCCCATCTCTCTAACCACTAGGCTACCTGCTGGTTACTGGCCCATCTCTCTAACCACTAGGCTACCTGCTGGTTACTGGCCCAACACTCTAACCGCTAGGCTACCTACTGGTTACTGGCCCAAAGCTCTAACCACTAGGCTACCTGCTGGTTACTGGCCCATCTCTCTAACCACTAGGCTACCTGCTGGTTACTGGCCCAATGCTCTAATCACTAGGCTGCCTGCTGGTCACTAGTCCAACGCTCTAACCACTAGGCTACCTGCTGGTCACTAGTCCAATGCTCTAACCACTAGGCTACCTGCTGGTTACTGGCCCAACACTCTAACCGCTAGGCTACCTACTGGTTACTGGCCCATCACTCTTACCACTAGACTACCTGCTGGTTACTGGCCCAAAGCTCTAACCACTAGGCTACCTGCTGGTTACTGGCCCAACGCTCTAACCACTAGGCTACCTGCTGGTTACTGGCCCATTTCTCTAACCACTAGGCTACCTGCTGGTTACTGGCCCAACACTCTAACCACTAGGCTACCTGCTGGTACTGGCCCATCACTCTAACCACTAGGCTACCTGCTGGTTACTGGCACATCTCTCTAACCACTAGGCTACCTGCTGGTTACTGGCCCATCACTCTAACCACTAGGCTACCTGCTGGTTACTGGCCCAACGCTCTAACCACTAGGCTACCTGCTAGTTACTGGCCCATCTCTCTAACCACTAGGCTACCTGCTGGTTACTGGCCCATCTCTCTAACCACTAGGCTACCTGCTGGTTACTGGCCCATTTCTCTAACCACTAGGCTACCTGCTGGTTACTGGCCCAACGCTCTAACCACTAGGCTACCTGCTGGTACTGGCCCATCACTCTAACCACTAGGCTACCTGCTGGTTACTGGCACATCTCTCTAACCACTAGGCTACCTGCTGGTTACTGGCCCATCACTCTAACCACTAGGCTACCTGCTGGTTACTGGCCCAACGCTCTAACCACTAGGCTACCTGCTGGTTACTGGCCCATCTCTCTAACCACTAGGCTACCTGCTGGTTACTGGCCCATCTCTCTAACCACTAGGCTACCTGCTGGTTACTGGCCCAACGCTGTAACCACTAGGCTACCTGCTGGTTACTGGCCCATCTCTCTAACCACTAGGCTACCTGCTGGTTACTGACCCATCTCTCTAACCACTAGGCTACCTGCTGGTTACTGGCCCAAAGCTCTAACCACTAGGCTACCTGCTGGTTACTGGCCCATCTCTCTAACCACTAGGCTACCTGCTGGTTACTGGCCCAACGCTCTAACCACTAGGCTACCTGCTGGTTACTGGCCCATCTCTCTAACCACTAGGCCACCTGTTGGTTACTGGCCAAACGCTCTAATCACTAGGCTACCTGCTGGTCACTAGTCCAACGCTCTAACCACTAGGCTACCTGCTGGTCACTAGTCCAACGCTCTAACCACTAGGCTACCTGCTGGTTACTGGCCCTTCTCTCGAACCACTAGGCTACCTGCTGGTTACTGGCCCATCTCTCTAACCACTAGGCTACCTGCTGGTTACTGGCCCAACGCTCTAACCACTAGGCTACCTGCTGGTTACTGGCCCATCTCTCTAACCACTAGGCCACCTGCTGGTTACTGGCCCATCTCTCTAACCACTAGGCTACCTGCTGGTTACTGGCCCATCTCTCTAACCACTAGGCTACCTGCTGGTTACTGGCCCATCTCTCTAACTACTAGGCTACCTGCTGGTTACTGGCCCATCTCTCTAACCACTAGGCCACCTGCTGGTTACTGGCCCATCTCTCTAACCACTAGGCTACCTGCTGGTTACTGGCCCATCTCTCTAACCACTAGGCCACCTGTTGGTTACTGGCCAAACGCTCTAATCACTAGGCTACCTGCTGGTCACTAGTCCAACGCTCTAACCACTAGGCTACCTGCTGGTCACTAGTCCAACGCTCTAACCACTAGGTTACCTGCTGGTTACTGGCCCATCTCTCTAACCACTAGGCTACCTGCAGGTTACTGGCCCAAAGCTCTAACCACTAGGCTACCTGCTGGTTACTGGCCCATCTCTCTAACCACTAGGCTACTAGGCATTGAGTGGAATGTATTAATGGCACCCGTATGAGATAATGGTAACATGATGGAGTCAGCATTAAGACCAAGTTATCGATACGGGATCTGGTTTTAACGGCTGTAAGCATTTAGAAACAGTTGTCTTGACAACCACTCATCTCAAATAAAAACACTGACTGGACTCTACATGATGTCTAACTGCTGTGTTCACAGGGAGAAATGACTGATGTAAATCAGACTATAGATAGTGTAGGATTGTGAATTGTTTTGAATGTATGTTATATTAACAAATACAAGAACAAAATAAAGAAAGAGTACAATATTATATAGAGACATTACTGCATGGACTCCCTTCCATCTCATATTGCTGAAAAGAACAGCAAAATGTATTTTTTTTAAAACAGCTCACGGCACAACGCCTCTCCCCTATTTGACCTTGACAGTTTGTGTGTATTTATCAATGTGTACAGCTATGTGTGCCATGTTTTACATTCATGTAGTTCTGTCCTGGAGCTGTTCTTGTTTATTAATGTTATCTATTGTGTCATGTTTCATGTTTTGTGTGAAGCTCAGGAAGAGAAGCTGCTGCTTTCACAACAGCCAATGAGAATCCTAATAAAATAACAAATTTACATATAGGAAGTGATTACCATGTGATAAAACCAATGGGATGAATCATATGGAATGACTTCACAGTAAACCTCTATTGGACATGTTATTTGACAGAACAGTGACTACTTGACTCAAATAGTTGGAATATGTTGCCCTGATGCTAGTTAGAACAAAACAGCTGTCTTCAACAAGGGCCTAAAGTAAATTGAAGGTCCATGTGGGCCTGTATCGTGTAGACTTCCATTGTTTATCATTTCCAGAGTGTGTGTAGACGTTGACAACTTTTTTTCCCCCACCATTATACAAACGAGACCTATCATCATCAAACAAACTAAAACGCCGGCAGGATGAAACCCTCTGAGTAACGTTCCTAAGCTTGGCTGGTTGTCTCCTCTGGGAGAACTGCTGTTTGTTTCACTTTGATTACAGCTAATCAATGCTAGGCCCGGCTATGCTAAAACAGACGTGTTAATTGTGTTTTGGCCCAGGATCTTTCAACCATGGCATATGCTCTGTTTTTTTTTTTTTTTTTAGCAAAGTTAGTAAAATGTGTTGTTTGTCTCCTCGGGAACGACGTACAGTAAATCACGGATCCTGTAAAGAGGCCATTTTCCCCGCTGGATTGTATTGAGGGCCTAATGTTTTTAGTCGTCTGCCAAATTGCAGTGGTTCATTGTGTCAAACACATTACCACAGCAGCAGCATGACTTTCCAGCATGACTTCTCTCATCCTCAACCTCAGCCTCTCCCTCTGACTCGCTCACAGCCTCAGCCTTTCCCTCAGCCTTGCTCACAGCCTCAGCCTCAACCTCCACCTTTCCCTCAACCTCAGGCTTTCCCTCAGCCTTGCTCACAGCCTCAGCCTTTCCCTCAGCCTCCCCCTCATTCTCGCTCACAGCCTCAGCCTTTCCCTCAGCCTTGCTCACAGCCTCAGCCTCAACCTCCACCTTTCCCTCAACCTCAGCCTTTCCCTCAGCCTTGCTCACAGCCTCAGCCTTTCCCTCAGCCTTGCTCACAGCCTCAGCCTTTCCCTCAGCCTTGCTCACAGCCTCAGCCTTTCCCTCAGCCTTGCTCACAGCCTCAGCCTTTCCCTCAGCCTTGCTCACAGCCTCAGCCTTCCCCTCAGCCTTGCTCACAGCCTCAGCCTTCCCCTCAGCCTTGCTCACAGCCTCAGCCTTTCCCCCAGCCTTGCTCACAGCCTCAGCCTTTCCCTCAGCCTTGCTCACAGCCTCAGTCTCTCCCTCAGCATCTCCCTCAGCCTCCCCCTCATTCTCGCTCACAGCCTCAGCCTTTCCCTCAGCCTTGCTCACAGCCTCAGCCTTTCCCTCAGCCTCCCCCTCATTCTCGCTCACAGTCTCAGCCTTTCCCTCAGCCTTGCTCACAGCCTCAGCCTTTCCCTCAGCCTTGCTCACAGCCTCAGCCTTTCCCTCAGCCTTGCTCACAGCCTCAGCCTTTCCCCCAGCCTTGCTCACAGCCTCAGCCTTTCCCTCAGCCTTGCTCACAGCCTCAGTCTCTCCCTCAGCATCTCCCTCAGCCTCCCCCTCATTCTCGCTCACATCCTCAACCTCTCCATCAACCTCGCTCACAGTCTCAGTCTCTCCCCCAGTCTCAGCCTCTCCCTCTGACTCGCTCACAGCTCACAGCCTCCCTTGCAGCCTCAGCTTCTCCCTCGGCGTCTCTCACAGTGTCAGCCTCTCCCTCAGCCTCGCTCACCAGCTCGCTAACAACATCAGCCTCAGCCTCTCCTCAGCCTCTCCCTCACCCTCTCCCTCTGACTCGCTCACAGCCTCGCTCACAGCCTCATCCTCTACCTCCGTCTCGCTCACAGCCTCGCTCACAGTCTTAGCCTCTCCGTCAGCATCTCCCTCAGTGTCAGTCTCTGCCTCAGCCTCACTCACAGTGTCGGCCTCTACCTCCACCTCTCTCACAGACTCACTCACAGCCTCA
>NC_068454.1:5870791-5885623 GCF_023373465.1 Oncorhynchus keta | reverse complement strand
TCAGCCTTGCTCACAGCCTCAGCCTTTCACAGCCTCAGCCTCCCCCTCATTCTCTTGCTCACAGCCTTTCTCAGCCTTTCTCAGCCTTTCCCTCAGCCTTGCTCACAGCCTCAGCCTATCCCTCAGCCTTGCTCACAGCCTCAGCCTTCCCCTTAGCCTTGCTCACAGCCTCAGCCTTTCCCCCAGCCTTGCTCACAGCCTCAGCCTTTCCTCAGCCTTGCTCACAGCCTCAGCCTTTCCCCCAGCCTTGCTCACAGCCTCAGCCTTTCCCTCAGCCTTGCTCACAGCCTCAGCCTTTCCCTCAGCCTTGCTCACAGCCTCAGTCTCTCCCTCAGGCTTGCTCACAGTCTCAGCCTTTGCCTCAGCCTTGCTCACAGCCTCAGCCTTTCCTCAGCCTTGCTCACAGCCTCAGCCTTTCCCTCAGCCTTGCTCACAGCCTCAGCCTCTCCCTCAGCATCTCCCTCAGCCTCCCCCTCATTCTCGTTCACAGTCTCAGCCTCTCCCTCTGACTCGCTCACAGCTCACAGTCTCCTTGCAGTCTCAGCCTCTCCTCTGACTCGCTCACAGCTCACAGCCTCCTTGCAGCCTCAGCCTCCCCCTCATTCTCGCTCACAGTCTCAGCCTTTCCCTCAGCCTTGCTCACAGCCTCAGCCTTTCCCTCAGCCTTGCTCACAGCCTCAGCCTCAGCCTTTCCCTCAGCCTCCCCTCATTCTCGCTCACAGTCTCAGTCTCTCCCCCAGGCTCAGCCTCTCCCTCTGACTCGCTCACAGCCTCAGCCTTTCCTCAGCCTTGCTCACAGCCTCAGCCTTTCCTCAGACTTGATCACAGCCTCAGCCTCAACCTCCACCTTTCCTCTACCTCAGCCTTTCCCTCAGCCTTTCCTCAGCCTCCCCTCATTCTCGTACACAGTCTCAGCCTTTCCCTCAGGCTTGCTCACAGCCTCAGCCTTTCCCTCAGCCTTGCTCACAGCCTCAGCCTTTCCCTCAGCCTTGCTCACAGCCTCAGCCTTTCCTCAGCCGTGGTCACAGCCTCAGCCTTCCCCTCAGCCTTGCTCACAGCCTCAGCCTTCCCCCAGCCTTGCTCACAGCCTCAGCCTTTCCTCAGCCTTGCTCACAGCCTCAGCCTTCCCCCAGCCTTGCATTCACAGCCTCAGCCTTTCCTCAGCCTTGCTCACAGCCTCAGCCTTTCCTCAGCCTTGCTCACAGCCTCAGCCTTTCCCTCAGCCTTGCTCACAGCCTCAGTCTTTCCCTCAGGCTTGCTCACAGTCTCAGCCTTTCCTCCAGGCTTGCTCACAGCCTCAGCCTTTCCTCAGCCTTGCTCACAGCCTCAGCCTTTCCCCAGCCTTGCTCACAGCCTCAGCCTTTCCTCAGCCTTGCTCACAGCCTCAGCCTTTCCCCAGCCTTGCTCACAGCCTCAGCCTTTCCCTCAGCCTTGCTCACAGCCTCAGCCTTTCCCTCAGCCTTGCTCACAGCCTCAGCCTTCCCTCAGCCTTGCTCACAGCCTCAGCCTTTCCCTCAGCCCAGCCTTGCTCACAGCCTCAGCCTTTCCTCAGCCTTGCTCACAGCCTCAGCCTTTCCTCCACCTTGCTCACAGCCTCAGCCTTTCCCTCAGCCTTGCTCACAGTCTCAGTCTTTCCCTCAGGCTTGCTCACAGTCTCAGCCTTTCTCTCAGGCTTGCTCACAGCCTCAGCCTTTCCCTCAGCCTTGCTCCCAGCCTCAGCCTTTCCCTCAGCATCTCCCTTGCTCACAGCCTCAGCCTTCCTCAGCCTTGCTCACAGCCTCAGCCTTTCCCTCAGCCTTGCTCACAGGCTCAGCCTTTCCCTCAGCCTTGCTCACAGCCTCAGCCTTTCCCCTCAGCCTTGCTCACAGCCTCAGCCTTTCCCTCAGCCTTGCTCACAGCCTCAGCCTTTCCTCAGCCTTGCTCACAGCCTCAGCCTTTCCCTCAGCCTTGCTCAGCCTCAGCCTCAGTCTCCCCTCATGCTTGCTCACAGTCTCAGCCTTTCCCTCAGGCTTGCTCACAGCCTCAGCCTCTTTCCCTCAGTCTTGCTCACAGCCTCAGCCTCTCCCTCTGACTCGCTCACAGCCTCAGCCTTTCCCTCAGCCTTGCTCACAGCCTCAGCCTTTCCCTCAGCCTTGATCACAGCCTCAGCCTCAACCTCCACCTTTCAGCCTCTACCTCAGCCTTTCCCTCAGCCTTTCCTCAGCCTCCCCTCATTCTCGTACACAGTCTCAGCCTTTCCCTCAGGCTTGCTCACAGCCTCAGCCTTTCCCTCAGACTTGCTCACAGCCTCAGCCTTTCCCTCAGCCTTGCTCACAGCCTCAGCATTTCCCTCAGCCTTGCTCACAGCCTCAGCCTTTCCCTCAGCCTTGCTCACAGCCTCAGTCTCTCCCTTAGGCTTGCTCATAGTCTCAGCCTTTCTCTCAGGCTTGCTCACAGCCTCAGCCTTTCCCTCAGCCTTGCTCACAGCCTCAGCCTTTCCTCAGCCTTGCTCACAGCCTCAGCCTTCCTCAGCCTTGCTCACAGCCTCAGCCTTTCCCCCAGCCTTGCTCACAGGCTCAGCCTCCCTCAGCCTTGCTCACAGCCTCAGCCTTTCCCCCAGCCTTGCTCACAGCCTCAGCCTTTCCTCAGCCTTGCTCACAGCCTCAGCCTTTCCCTCAGCCTTGCTCACAGCCTCAGCCTTTCCTCAGCCTTGCTCACAGCCTCAGTCTCTCCCTCATGCTTGCTCACAGTCTCAGCCTTTCCTCAGGCTTGCTCACAGCCTCAGCCTTTCCCTCAGTCTTGCTCACAGCCTCAGCCTCTCCCTCTGACTCGCTCACAGCCTCAGCCTTTCCTCAGCCTTGCTCACAGCCTCAGCCTTTCCTCAGCCTTGATCACAGCCTCAGCCTCAACCTCCACCTTTCCTCTCTACCTCAGCCTTTCCTCAGCCTTTCCTCAGCCTCCCCCTCATTCTCAGTACACAGTCTCAGCCTTTCCTCAGGCTTGCTCACAGCCTCAGCCTTTCCTCAGCCTTGCTCACAGCCTCAGCCTTTCCCTCAGCCTTGCTCACAGCCTCAGCCTTTCCTCAGCCTTGCTCACAGCCTCAGCCTTCCCCTCAGCCTTGCTCACAGCCTCAGCCTTCCCCTCAGCCTTGCTCACAGCCTCAGCCTTTCCCCCAGCCTTGCTCACAGCCTCAGCCTTGTTTCCTCAGCCTTGCTCACAGCCTCAGCCTTTCCTCAGCCTTGCTCACAGCCTCAGCCTTTCCCTCAGCCTTGCTCACAGCCTCAGCCTTTCCCTCAGCCTTGCTCACAGCCTCAGCCTTTCCTCAGGCTTGCTCACAGCCTCAGCCTTTCCCTCAGGCTTGCTCACAGCCTCAGCCTCTCCCTCTGACTCGCTCACAGCCTCAGCCTTTCCCTCAGCCTTGCTCACAGCCTCAGCCTTTCCCTCAGGCTTGCTCACAGCCTCAGCCTCTCCCTCTGACTCGCTCACAGCCTCAGCCTTTCCTCAGCCTTGCTCACAGCCTCAGCCTTTCCCTCAGCCTTGCTCACAGCCTCAGCCTTTCCCTCAGCCTTGCTCACAGCCTCAGTCTCTCCCTCAGGCTTGCTCACAGTCTCAGCCTTTCCCTCAGGCTTGCTCACAGCCTCAGCCTTTCCTCAGCCTTGCTCACAGCCTCAGCCTTTCCCCAGCCTTGCTCACAGCCTCAGCCTTTCCCTCAGCCTTGCTCACAGCCTCAGCCTTTCCCTCAGCCTTGCTCACAGCCTCAGCCTTTCCCTCAGCCTTGCTCACAGCCTCAGCCTTTCCCTCAGCCTTGCTCACAGCCTCAGCCTTTCCCTCAGCCTTGCTCACAGCCTCAGCCTTTCCCCCAGCCTTGCTCACAGCCTCAGCCTTTCCCTCAGCCTTGCTCACAGCCTCAGCCTTTCCTCAGCCTTGCTCACAGCCTCAGCCTTTCCCTCAGCCTTGCTCACAGCCTCAGTCTCTCCTCAGGCTTGCTCATAGTCTCAGCCTTTCTCTCAGGCTTGCTCACAGCCTCAGCCTTTCCCTCAGCCTTGCTCACAGCCTCAGCCTTTCCTCAGCCTTGCTCACAGCCTCAGCCTTCCCTCAGCCTTGCTCACAGCCTCAGCCTTTCCCCCAGCCTTGCTCACAGGCTCAGCCTTTCCTCAGCCTTGCTCACAGCCTCAGCCTTTCCCTCAGCCTTGCTCACAGCCTCAGCCTTTCCCTCAGCCTTGCTCACAGCCTCAGCCTTTCCTCAGCCTTGCTCACAGCCTCAGCCTTTCCCTCAGCCTTGCTCACAGCCTCAGTCTCTCCCTCATGCTTGCTCACAGTCTCAGCCTTTCCCTCAGGCTTGCTCACAGCCTCAGCCTTTCCCTCAGTCTTGCTCACAGCCTCAGCCTCTCCCTCTGACTCGCTCACAGCCTCAGCCTTTCCTCAGCCTTGCTCACAGCCTCAGCCTTTCCTCAGCCTTGATCACAGCCTCAGCCTCAACCTCCACCTTTCCCTCTACCTCAGCCTTTCCTCAGCCTTTCCCTCAGCCTCCCCTCATTCTCGTACACAGTCTCAGCCTTTCCCTCAGGCTTGCTCACAGCCTCAGCCTTTCCTCAGCCTTGCTCACAGCCTCAGCCTTTCCTCAGCCTTGCTCACAGCCTCAGCCTTTCCTCAGCCTTGCTCACAGCCTCAGCCTTCCTCAGCCTTGCTCACAGCCTCAGCCTTTCCCCAGCCTTGCTCACAGCCTCAGCCTTTCCCTCAGCCTTGCTCACAGCCTCAGCCTTTCCCCCAGCCTTGCTCACAGCCTCAGCCTTTCCCTCAGCCTTGCTCACAGCCTCAGCCTTTCCTCAGCCTTGCTCACAGCCTCAGTCTCTCCTCAGGCTTGCTCACAGTCTCAGCCTTTCCTCAGGCTTGCTCACAGCCTCAGCCTTTCCCTCAGCCTTGCTCACAGCCTCAGCCTTTCCCCAGCCTTGCTCACAGCCTCAGCCTTTCCCTCAGCCTTGCTCACAGCCTCAGCCTTTCCCCCAGCCTTGCTCACAGCCTCAGCCTTTCCTCAGCCTTGCTCACAGCCTCAGCCTTTCCCTCAGCCTTGCTCACAGCCTCAGCCTTTCCCTCAGCCTTGCTCACAGCCTCAGCCTTTCCCCAGCCTTGCTCACAGCCTCAGCCTTTCCTCAGCCTTGCTCACAGCCTCAGCCTTTCCTCAGCCTTGCTCACAGCCTCAGCCTTTCCTCAGCCTTGCTCACAGCCTCAGTCTCTCCTCAGGCTTGCTCACAGTCTCAGCCTTTCTCTCAGGCTTGCTCACAGCCTCAGCCTTTCCTCAGCCTTGCTCACAGCCTCAGCCTTTCCCTCAGCCTTGCTCACAGCCTCAGCCTTTCCCCTCAGCCTTGCTCACAGCCTCAGCCTTTCCTCAGCCTTGCTCACAGCCTCAGCCTTTCCCTCAGCCTTGCTCACAGCCTCAGTCTCTCCCTCAGGCTTGCTCACAGTCTCAGCCTTTCTCTCAGGCTTGCTCACAGCCTCAGCCTTTCCCTCAGCCTTGCTCACAGCCTCAGCCTTTCCCTCAGCCTTGCTCACAGCCTCAGCCTTTCCCCTCAGCCTTGCTCACAGCCTCAGCCTTTCCCTCAGCCTTGCTCACAGGCTCAGCCTTTCCCCAGCCTTGCTCACAGCCTCAGCCTTTCCCTCAGCCTTGCTCACAGCCTCAGCCTTTCCCTCAGCCTTGCTCACAGCCTCAGCCTTTCCCTCAGCCTTGCTCACAGCCTCAGTCTCTCCCTCATGCTTGCTCACAGTCTCAGCCTTTCCCTCAGGCTTGCTCACAGCCTCAGCCTTTCCCTCAGTCTTGCTCACAGCCTCAGCCTTTCCTCAGCCTTGCTCACAGCCTCAGCCTTTCCTCAGCCTTGCTCACAGCCTCAGTCTCTCCCTCAGCATCTCCTCAGCCTCTCCTCATTATCGCTCACAGCCTCAGCCTTTCCCTCAGCCTTGATCACAGCCTCAGCCTCAACCTCCACCTTTCCCTCTACCTCAGCCTTTCCTCAGCCTCCCCTCATTCTCGTACACAGTCTCAGCCTTTCCCTCAGGCTTGCTCACAGCCTCAGCCTTTCCCTCAGCCTTGCTCACAGCCTCAGCCTTTCCCTCAGCCTTGCTCACAGCCTCAGCCTTTCCCTCAGCCTTGCTCACAGCCTCAGCCTTCCCTCGGCCTTGCTCACAGCCTCAGCCTTTCCCCCAGCCTTGCTCACAGCCTCAGCCTTTCCCTCAGCCTTGCTCACAGCCTCAGCCTTTCCCCCAGCCTTGCTCACAGCCTCAGCCTTTCCTCAGCCTTGCTCACAGCCTCAGCCTTTCCCTCAGCCTTGCTCACAGCCTCAGCCTTTCCTCAGCCTTGCTCACAGCCTCAGTCTCTCCCTCAGGCTTGCTCACAGTCTCAGCCTTTCCTCAGGCTTGCTCACAGCCTCAGCCTTTCCCTCAGCCTTGCTCACAGCCTCAGCCTTTCCCCCAGCCTTGCTCAGCCTCAGCCTTTCCCTCAGCCTTGCTCACAGCCTCAGCCTTTCCCCCAGCCTTGCTCACAGCCTCAGCCTTTCCCCCAGCCTTGCTCACAGCCTCAGCCTTTCCCTCAGCCTTGCTCACAGCCTCAGCCTTTCCCTCAGCCTTGCTCACAGCCTCAGCCTTTCCTCAGCCTTGCTCACAGCCTCAGTCTCTCCCTCAGGCTTGCTCAGTCTCAGCCTTTCTCTCAGGCTTGCTCACAGCCTCAGCCTTTCCCTCAGCCTTGCTCACAGCCTCAGCCTTTCCTCAGCCTTGCTCACAGCCTCAGCCTTCCTCAGCCTTGCTCACAGCCTCAGCCTTTCCCCAGCCTTGCTCACAGGCTCAGCCTTTCCCTCAGCCTTGCTCACAGCCTCAGCCTTTCCCCAGCCTTGCTCACAGCCTCAGCCTTTCCTCAGCCTTGCTCACAGCCTCAGCCTTTCCCTCAGCCTTGCTCACAGCCTCAGCCTTTCCTCAGCCTTGCTCACAGCCTCAGCCTCTCCCTCATGCTTGCTCACAGTCTCAGCCTTTCCTCAGGCTTGCTCACAGCCTCAGCCTTTCCTCAGTCTTGCTCACAGCCTCAGCCTTTCCCTCAGCCTTGCTCACAGCCTCAGCCTTTCCCTCAGCCTTGCTCACAGCCTCAGTCTCTCCTCAGCATCTCCCTCAGCCTCCCCTCATTCTCGCTCACAGCCTCAGCCTTTCCCTCAGCCTTGCTCACAACATCAGCCTTTCCTCAGGCTTGCTCACAGCCTCAGCCTTTCCCTCAGCCTTGCTCACAGCCTCAGACTTTCCTCAGCCTTGCTCACAGCCTCAGCCTTTCCATCAGCCTTGCTCACAGCCTCAGTCTCTCCTCAGCATCTCCCTCAGCCTCCCCTCATTCTCGCTCACAGCCTCAACCTCTCCATCAACCTCGCTCACAGTCTCAGTCTCCCCAGTCTCAGCCTCTCCTCTGACTCGCTCACAGCTCAGCCTCCTTGCAGCCTCAGCTTCTCCCTCGGCGTCTCTCACAGTGTCAGCCTCTCCCTCAGCCTCGCTCACCAGCTCCCTAACAACATCAGCCTCAGCCTCTCCTCAGCCTCTCCCTCACCTCTCCCTCTGACTCGCTCACAGCCTCGCTCACAGCCTCATCCTCTACCTCCGTCTCGCTCACAGCCTCGCTCACAGTCTTAGCCTCTCCGTCAGCATCTCCCTCAGTGTCAGTCTCTGCCTCAGCCTCGCTCACAGCGTCAGCCTCTGCCTCCACCTCTCTCACAGACTCACTCACAGCCTCAGCCTCAACCTCCGCTTTCCTTTCCATCCTTTCCCTCCGCCTTTCCCTCAACCTCCCGCCTTTCCCTTTCCCTCAACCTCTGTTTTTCCCTCAACCTCTGTTTTCCCTCAACCTCCGCCTTTCCCTCAACCTCCGCCTTTCCCTCAACCTCCGCCTTTCCCTCAACCTCCGCCTTTCCCTCAACCTCCGCCTTTCCCTCAACCTCCGCCTTTCCCTCAACCTCCGCCTTTCCCTCAACCTCCGCCTTTCCCTCAACCTCCGCCTTTCCCTCAACCTCCGCCTTTCCCTCAACCTCCGCCTTTCCCTCAACCTCCGCCTTTCCCTCAACCTCCGCCTTTCCCTCAACCTCCGCCTTTCCCTCAACCTCCGCCTTTCCCTCAACCTCCGCCTTTCCCTCAACCTCCGCCTTTCCCTCAACCTCTGCCTTTCCCTCAACCTCTGCCTTTCCCTCAACCTCCGCCTTTCCATCAACCTCTGCCTTTCCATCAACCCTCTGCCTTTCCCTCAACCTCCGCCTTTCCCTCAACCTCCGCCTTTCCATCAACCTCTGCCTTTCCATCAACCCTCCGCCTTTCCCTCAATCTCAGCATTTCCCTCAACCTCTGCCTCACTCAAATGACAACACCCCCCCATGGCCCATGACAAATCCCCAAGCCACACAGAGAGAGAGTGAGAGAGACACAGATAATCACCAAGCGTAGCATTTTCATTTGCAAAATGAAAAAGGGGTTTTATTATTTAAGAGTGGCATTTATTTATCTTCCCTACATTCTCTCTCTCTCTCTCTCTCTCTCTCTCTCTCTCTCTCTCTCCCTCTCTCTTAAATTCAGCATTAGGCCAACTGCTGCAGTATAATATATATGTTTTAGTTGCTCAGGTGTTCAGGGAAGATGAAAGATAAGCCAGAGCTCATGCAGTCTTAGGCCAGGCACTCTGGTCTCAGACAGGGGACTTGAGTTGAGAGATCCTCCCAGCATAGAGGTCTTAGAAGGGGGATCGCTTCGATCTCACCCCCCCCTGCTGACAGCCAGCAGATATGGATCCACAGTACAGTACACTCTTTCCTAAGTGCACCATGTGGAAAGGGACAAAAGGCAGGTAGACAAAGCACACACACACACATACAAGGAATGATAACACACAAACACACACATACAAGGAATGATAACACACACACACACACACACACATACAAGGAATGATAACACACAAACACACACATACAAGGAATGATAACACACAAACACACACATACAAGGAATGATAACACACAAACACACACATACAAGGAATGATAACACACACACACACATACAAGGAATGATAACACACAAACACACACATACAAGGAATGATAACACACACACACACACATACAAGGAATGATAACACACAAACACACATATATATATATAAGGAATGATAACACACAAACACACACACATATATAAGGAATGATAACACACAAACACACACACATATATAAGGAATGATAACACACACACACACAACAGGACAGTAAACAGTCCATCTACTGCGTCATCCTCACCATTAGTGATGCAGCAATAGATAGCACGGATAATTACTGCGTAACTAATGGTGCCCAAATGAAGAGAGTGGAACCATCATTGGTTATGGAAATCTAAAGTGGACAGCAGGTGGAACGCAAGCCAAATAACCTCGAGGTCTCTCTCTCCTATTGTCTGTTAATTGTCTCTTTTATCTCTCTCTCTCTCTCTCTCTCTCTCTCTCTCTCTCTCTCTCTCTCTCTCTCTCTCTCTCTCTCTCTCTCTCTGTGGGCCTAGCAGAGAGTCCTATGTTTCTGCACCCAATAATGTAGACATCATCGTCACTCTGTTGTGTTTCTCTGCTCTCGTCTGCTCTTCTCCCCTTTTCTATGAACAGCCTTATTCTCTGAGTGAATTCGGATGGAGAGAGCTGAGGCTTATTAACTGGCCAGATTAGCTAATGTAATAATGGCTGGGTTTATCTGCTCTAAAATGTCTAATGGTCTAAAGGAAGGAAGTTCCATGAAAGAAGGGCTCTATATAATACTGTACGTTTCTTGAAATTGTTCTGGATTTGGAGCTGTGAAAAGCCCCCTGGTGGCGTGTCTGATGGAATAAGTGTGTGTGTCAGAGCTGTGAAAAGCCCCCTGGTGGCGTGTCTGATGGAATAAGTGTGTGTGTCAGAGCTGTGAAAAGCCTCCTGGTGGCGTGTCTGATGGAATAAGTGTGTGTTTCAGAGCAGTGAATAGCCCCCTGGTGGGGTGTCTGATGGAATAAGTGTGTGTGTCAGAGCTGTGAAAAGCCCCCTGGTGGCGTGTCTGATGGAATAAGTGTGTGTTTCAGAGCTGTGAGTAAATTGAATATGCAAACAATTTGGGATTTTAAACACATGAATGTTTCCTATCAAAAGAAGAAGTGATGCTGTCAGTCTCTCCGTAACTCTTAGCCAAGAGAGACTGGCATGCGTAGTATTTATATCAGTGCTCTGATTACAATTAAGAGCTGAACGAAACAATTCACCTGAACAAAACAAAAACATGCCCAATAGGCCAATAAATGCAGAACCCTCCCTTAGGAAGGTCTTCCTGGCTATTACACAGTCGCTCGTATTCATGTCCTCACCTCAATAACTCTCTTTAGCAAGCCCAATCAACCTGACGACCTCTGTTCAGTGGAACAACGACCTCTGTTCAGTGGAAGAAAATGGAGGAGGTGAGACAGGGAACATCTCAGAAGCTGGAGACCTGTAGGATAAAGGCATAACCTTACGAGCAAAAGCTGCATTATGACCTAACACCATCTTGGAATCGCCAGACACAAACTCTAAACAAGAAGGGTGTACTGACAGTACGTAGAGATAGCCCCAACGCGCTCGGCTGCCGAGGCCATGACAAGGGCAATCTGTAGGAAAAGCCCTCTATGTCCACAGACTCCAACAGGCTCGCAAAGAGCGTCCAGGACAAAATCCAGATCCCTGGTCGGTGCCAAAGGCTGGTCTGAGCTAACGCACATCTTTCAGGAACGGCAGAGGATGAGACCCTTGGGTAGAGCCGTCAATCCCTACATGACACACCTAGAAGGCTGTCCTATAAACTTTCAACGTAGAAAAAGAAAATCCCTGATATTAAAGCTTTTACAAGAACATCAAAATGTCCACCAAAAAGTTCTGAAAATTAGTAACTTCATTAACTTGACAACAACCCTCAATATCATTTAACCTGACACCAACCCTCAAACTAATTTAACCTGTTACTCCTACCCCCTACTTTTTCGAACATTCTGTTAAAAATGGCGCAACATTTCAGCGCCCAGCTGCTCATGCCAGGAATATAGTATATGCATATGATTAGTATGTGTGGATAGAAAACACTCAGACGTTTATAAAACTGGTTAAATCACGGCTGTGACTATAACAGAACGTGCGTTTCATCGAAAAGTGCAGGAAAATCTGATCACTGAAAATGGAAAAATATATCCATGCGCGACTTGAACCCATTGATAAAGGTGAACCATATTTAATAGGGCTGAGGTTGCAATACCTACAGCTTCCACACGTTGACTAGAGTCTTGTCATTTGCCTACTATTTGTTTCTTGGTCAAACAGAAGCAAGGCAACGCATTTCTTCCGGTCTCCGACCGGATATTTTGGTTGAGATTTACCCGGACAATATTTCCAGACGGACAGCTAAAGAATATAATTCGCCTCGTGATCAATTTGATCGCTTATTAACATTTACTAATACCTAAAGTTGCATTACAAAAGTATTTAGAAGTGTTTTGTGAAAGTTTATCGTCGACTTTTTTAATTTAAAAAAACGACGTTACGTTATAAGACGCTATTTTTTTCCGTTTATCACACAGTCTTCATAGATCGATATCTAGGCTATATATGGACCGATTTAATCGAAAAAATACCCAATAGTGATTATGGGACATCTAGGAGTGCCAACAAAGAAGATGGTCAAAGGTAATGAATGTTTTATATTTTATTTGTGCGGTTTGTGTGCGACGACTATGCTAATTATTTTGTTTACGCCCCTGCGGGTCTTTTTGGGGTGTTACATGCTATCAGATAATAGCTTCTCATGCTTTCACCGAAAAGCATTTTAAAAATCTGACTTGTTGCCTGGATTCACAACGAGTGTAGCTTTAATTCAATACCCTGCATGTGTATTTTAATGAATGTTTGAGTTTTAACTAGTACTATTAGCATTTAGCGTAGTGCATTTGCATTTACAGATGTCTAGATGGGACGCCTGCGTGACAGGTAGGAGGAGCAAGAGGTTAACCTGACAACAACCTCAAACTAATTTAACCTGACACCAACCTCAAACTCATTTAACCTGACTGACACCAACCCTCAAACTCATTTAACCTGACTGACACCAACCCTCAAACTCATTTAACCTGACACCAACCCTCAAACTCATTTAACCTGACACCAACCCTCAAACTCATTTAACCTGACACCAACCCTCAAACTCATTTAACCTGACACCAACCTCAAACTCATTTAACCTGATAACAACCCTCAAACTCATTTAACCTGACTGACACCAACCTCAAACTCATTTAACCTGACACCAACCCTCAAACTCATTTAACCTGACACCAACCCTCAAACTCATTTAACCTGACACCAACCCTCAAACTCATTTAACCTGACACCAACCCTCAAACTCATTTAACCTGACTGACACCCAACCCTCAAACTCATTTAACCTGACTGACACCAACCCTCAAACTCATTTAACCTGACTGACACCAACCCTCAAACTCATTTAACCTGACACCAACCCTCAAACTCATTTAACCTGACTGACACCAACCTCAAACTCATTTAACCTGACACCAACCTCAAACTCATTTAACCTGACACTAACCCTCAAACTCATTTAACCTGACAACAACCCTCAAACTCATTTAACCTGACTGACACCAACCCTCAAACTCATTTAACCTGACACCAACCCTCAAACTCATTTTAACCTGACACCAACCCTCAAACTCATTTAACCTGACTGACACCAACCCTCAAACTCATTTAACCTGACACCAACCTCAAACTCATTTAACCTGACAACAACCTCAAACTCATTTAACCTGACTGACACCAACCCTCAAACTCATTTAACCTGACACCAACCCTCAAAACTCATTTAACCTGACACCAACCCTCAAACTCATTTAACCTGACACCAACCTCAAACTCATTTAACCTGATAACAACCCTCAAACTCATTTAACCTGACTGACACCAACCCTCAAACTCATTTAACCTGACACCAACCCTCAAAATCATTTAACCTGACACCAACCCTCAAACTCATTTAACCTGACACCAACCCTCAAACTCATTTAACCTGACTGACACCAACCCTCAAACTCATTTAACCTGACACCAACCCTCAAACTCATTTAACCTGACACCAACCCTCAAACTCATTTAACCTGACTGACACCAACCCTCAAAATCATTTAACCTGACACCAACCTCAAACTAATTTAACTTTGACACCAACCTCAAACTAATTTAACCTGACACCAACCCTCAAACTCACCTCGTTTAACCTGACTGACACCAACCCTCAAAATCATTTAACCTGACACCAACCCTCAAACTAATTTAACCTGACAACAACCCTCAAACTCATTTAACCTGACAACCCTCAAATTTATTAACTGACACCAACCCTCAAAATCATTTAACTTGATACCAACCCTCCTGACACCAACCCTCAAATTTATTTAATTTGACACCAACCTCAAATTTATTAATTTGACACTAACTCAAACTCATTTAACTCTGACACCAACCTCAAACTAATTTCTTAGAACTGGACACCAAACTCAAACTCATTTAACCTGACTGACACCAACCTCAAACTAATTTAACTCTGACAACAACCTCAAACTCATTAACCTGACTGACACAACCCTCAAACTCATTTAACCTGACTGACACCAACCCTCAAACTCATTTAACCTGACACCAACCCTCAAACTCATTTAACCTGACACCAACCCTCAAACTCATTTAACCTGACACCAACCCTCAAACTCATTTAACCTGACACCAACCCTCAAACTCATTTAACCTGACTGACACCAACCCTCAAACTCATTTAACCTGACTGACACCAACCCTCAAACTCATTTAACCTGACTGACACCAACCCTCAAACTCATTTAACCTGACACCAACCCTCAAACTCATTTAACCTGACTGACACCAACCCTCAAACTCATTTAACCTGACACCAACCCTCAAACTCATTTAACCTGACACCAACCCTCAAACTCATTTAACCTGACACCAACCCTCAAACTCATTTAACCTGACTGACACCAACCCTCAAACTCATTTAACCTGACACCAACCCTCAAACTCATTTAACCTGACACCAACCCTCAAACTCATTTAACCTGACTGACACCAACCCTCAAACTCATTTAACCTGACACCAACCCTCAAACTCATTTAACCTGACACCAACCCTCAAACTCATTTAACCTGACTGACACCAACCCTCAAACTCATTTAACCTGACACCAACCCTCAAACTCATTTAACCTGACACCAACCCTCAAACTCATTTAACCTGACACCAACCCTCAAACTCATTTAACCTGACACCAACCCTCAAACTCATTTAACCTGACTGACACCAACCCTCAAACTCATTTAACCTGACACCAACCCTCAAACTCATTTAACCTGACACCAACCCTCAAACTCATTTAACCTGACACCAACCCTCAAACTCATTTAACCTGACTGACACCAACCCTCAAACTCATTTAACCTGACACCAACCCTCAAACTCATTTAACCTGACACCAACCCTCAAACTCATTTAACCTGACTGACACCAACCCTCAAAATCATTTAACCTGGACACCAACCCTCAAACTAATTTAACCTGACACCAACCCTCAAACTAATTTAACCTGACACCAACCCTCAAACTCATTTAACCTGACTGACACCAACCCTCAAACTCATTTAACCTGACTGACACCAACCCTCAAACTAATTTAACCTGACACCAACCCTCAAACTCATTTAACCTGACTGACACCAACCCT
>NC_068454.1:5855356-5870691 GCF_023373465.1 Oncorhynchus keta | reverse complement strand
ACCTCCGCCTTTCCCTCAACCTCCCGCCTTTCCCTCAACCTCTGCCTTTCCCTCAGCCTCCGCATTTCCCTCAACCTCCGCCTTTCCTCAGCCTCTGCCTGCCTCCTCAGCCTCCGCGGCACCCTCAACCTCTGCCTTTCCCTCAACCTCTGCCTTTCCTCAACCTCCGCCTTTCCTCAACCTCTGCCTTTCCCTCAACCTCTGCCTTTCCCTCAACCTTTTCCTCAACCTCCGCCTTTTCCCTCAACCTCTGCCTTTCCCTCAACCTCCGCCTTTCCTCAACCTTTCCCTCAACCTCCGCCTTTCCCTCAACCTCCTTTCCTCCAACCTCCGCCTTTTCCCTCAGCCTCCGCCTTTCCCTCAACCTCCGCATTTCCCTCACCTCTGGCCTTTCCCTCAACCTCCGCCTTTCCCTCAACCTCCGCCTTTCCATCAACCTCTGCCTTTCCATCAACCCTCCGCCCTTCCCCTCAATCTCCAGCATTTCCCTCAACCTCTGCCTCACTCAAATGACAACACTCCCCCATAGCCCACATAGGCAAATCCCCCAGCTTACACAGAGAGAGTGAGAGGAGACACAGATAATCACCAAGCGTAGCATTTTCATTTGCAAAATGAAAAAGGGGTTTTATTATTTAAAAGTGGCATTTATTTATCTTCCCTACATTCTCTCTCTCTCTCTCTCTCTCTCTCTCTCTCTCTCTCTCTCTCTCTCTCTCTCTCTCTCTCTCTCTCTCTCTCTCTCTCTCTCTCTCTCTCTCTCTCCCTCTCTCTTAAATTCAGCATTAGGCCAACTGCTGCAGTATAATATATTTGTTTTAGTTGCTCAGGTGTTCAGGAAGATGAAAATTAAGCCAGAGCTCATGCAGTCTTAGGCCAGGCACTCTGGTCTCAGACAGGGACTTGAGTTGAAGATCCTCCCACAGCATAGAGGTCTTAGAGGGATCGCTTCGATCTCACCCCCCTGCTGACAGCCAGCAGATATGGATCCCACAGTACAGTACACTCTTTCCTAAGTGCACCATGTGGAAAGGGACAAAGGCAGGTAGACAAAGCACACACACACACATACAAGGAATGATAACACACAAACACACATACAAGGAATGATACACACACACACATACAGGAATGATAACACACAAAACACACATACAAAGGAATGATAACACACACACACACACACACACATACAAGGAATGATAACACACAAACACACACATACAAGAGATGATAACACACACACACGCATACAAGGAATGATAACACACAAACACACACATACAAGGAATGATAACACACACACACACACATACAAGGAATGATAACACACAAACACACACATACAAGGAATGATAACACACAAACACACACACATATATAAGGAATGATAACACACAAACACACACACATATATAAGGAATGATAACACACAAACACACACACATATATAAGGAATGATAACACACAAACACACACACATATATAAGAAATGATAACACACAAACACACACATATATATATATATATAAGGAATGATAACACACAAACACACACACACATACAAGGAATGATAACACACAAACACACACATATATATAAGGAATGATAACACACAAACACACACACATATATAAGGAATGATAACACACAAACACACACACATATATAAGGAATGATAACACACACACACACACACACACACATATATAAGGAATGATAACACACAAACACACACACACATACAAGGAATGATAACACACAAACACACACATATATAAGGAATGATAACACACAAACACACACACATATATAAGGAATGATAACACACAAACACACACACATATATAAGGAATGATAACACACACACACACACACACACACATATATAAGGAATGATAACACACAAACACACACATATATATAAGGAATGATAACACACAAACACACACACATATATAAGGAATGATAACACACAAACACACACACATATATAAGGAATGATAACACACACACACACAACAGGACAGTAAACAGTCCATCTACTGCGTCATCCTCACCATTAGTGATGCAGCAATAGATAGCACGGATAATTACTGCGTAACTAATGGTGCCCAAATGAAGAGAGTGGAACCATCATTGGTTATGGAAATCTAAAGTGGACAGCAGGTGGAACGCAAGCCAAATAACCTCGAGGTCTCTCTCTCCTATTGTCTGTTAATTGTCTCTTTTATCTCTCTCTCTCTCTCTCTCTCTCTCTCTCTCTCTCTCTCTCTCTCTCTCTCTCTCTCTCTCTCTCTCTCTCTCTCTCTCTCTCTCTCTCTCTCTCTCTCTCTGTGGGCCTAGCAGAGAGTCCTATGTTTCTGCACCCAATAATGTAGACATCATCGTCACTCTGTTGTGTTTCTCTGCTCTCGTCTGCTCTTCTCCCCCTTTTCTATGAACAGCCTTATTCTCTGAGTGAATTCGGATGGAGAGAGCTGAGGCTTATTAACTGGCCAGATTAGCTAATGTAATAATGGCTGGGTTTATCTGCTCTAAAATGTCTAATGGTCTAAAGGAAGGAAGTTCCATGAAAGAAGGGCTCTATATAATACTGTACGTTTCTTGAAATTGTTCTGGATTTGGAGCTGTGAAAAGCCCCCTGGTGGCGTGTCTGATGGAATAAGTGTGTGTGTCAGAGCTGTGAAAAGCCCCCCTGGTGGCGTGTCTGATGGAATAAGTGTGTGTTTCAGAGCTGAATAGCCCCCTGGTGGCGTGCTGATGGAATAAGTGTGTGTCAAGCTGTGAAAAGCCCCTGGTGGCGTGTCTGATGGAGCTGTGAATAGCCCCCCTGGTGGCGTGTCTGATGGAATAAGTGTGTGTGTCAGCTGTGAAAAGCCCCTGGTGGCGTGTCTGATGGAATAAGTGTGTGTTTCAGAGCTGTGAATAGCCCCTGGTGGCGTGTCTGATGGAATAAGTGTGTGTGTCAGAGCTGTGAAAAGCCCCTGGTGGCGTGCCTGATGGAATAAGTGTGTGTTTCAGAGCTGTGAGTAAATTGAATATGCAAACAATTTGGGATTTTAAACACATGAATGTTTCCTATCAAAAGAAGAAGTGATGCTGTCAGTCTCTCCGTAACTCTTAGCCAAGAGAGACTGGCATGCGTAGTATTTATATCAGTGCTCTGATTACAATTAAGAGCTGAACGAAACAATTCACCTGAACAAAACAAAAAACATGCCCAATAGGCCAATAAATGCAGAACCCTCCCTTAGGAAGGTCTTCCTGGCTATTACACAGTCGCTCGTATTCATGTCCTCACCTCAATAACTCTCTTTAGCAAGCCCAATCAACCTGACGACCTCTGTTCAGTGGAACAACGACCTCTGTTCACTGGAACAACGACCGTTGTTCAGTGGAAGAAAATGGAGGAGGTGAGACAGGGAACATCTCAGAAGCTGGAGACCTGTAGGATAAAGGCATAACCTTACGAGCAAAAAGCTGCATTATGACCTAACACCATCTTGGAATCGCCAGACACAAACTCTAAACAAGAAGGGTGTACTGACAGTACGTAGAGATAGCCCCAACGCGCTCGGCTGCCGAGGCCATGACAAGGGCAATCTGTAGGAAAAGCCCTCTATGTCCACAGACTCCAACAGGCTCGCAAAGAGCGTCCAGGACAAAATCCAGATCCCTGGTCGGTGCCAAAGGCTGGTCTGAGCTAACGCACATCTTTCAGGAACGGCAGAGGATGAGACCCTTGGGTAGAGCCGTCAATCCCTACATGACACACCTAGAAGGCTGTCCTATAAACTTTCAACGTAGAAAAGAAAAGCCCCTGATATTAAAGCTTTTACAAGAACATCAAAATGTCCACCAAAAAGTTCTGAAAATTAGTAACTTCATTAACTTGACAACCAACATTTAACCTCAAACTCACTAATTTAACCTGTTACTCCTACCCCCTACTTTTCGAACATTCTGTTAAAAATGGCGCAACATTTCAGCGCCCTGCTGCTCATGCCAGGAATATAGTATATGCATATGATTAGTATGTGTGGATAGAAAACACTCAGACGTTTATAAAACTGGTTAAATCACGGCTGTGACTATAACAGAACGTGCGTTTCATCGAAAAGTGCAGGAAAATCTGATCACTGAAAATGGAACAATATATCCATGCGTGACTTGAACCCATTGATAAAGGTGAACCACATTTAATGGGGCTGAGGTTGCAATACCTACAGCTTCCACACGTTGTCTAGAGTCTTGTCATTTGCCTACTATTTGTTTCTTGGTCAAACAGAAGCAAGGCAACGCATTTCTTCCGTCTCCGACCGGATATTTTGGTTGAGATTTACCCGGACAATATTTCCAGACGGACAGCTAAAGAATATAATTCGCCTCGTGATCAATTTGATCGCTTATTAACGTTTGCTAATACCTAAAGTTGCATTACAAAAGTATTTGAAGTGTTTTGTGAAAGTTTATCGTGACTTTTTTAAAAAAAAAATTACGTTACGTTATAAGATGCTATTTTTTCCGTTTATCACACAGTCTTCATAGATCGATATCTAGGCTATATATGGACCGATTTAATCGAAAAAAGACCCAATAGTGATTATGGGACATCTAGGAGTGCCAACAAAGAAGATGGTCAAAGGTAATGAATGTTTTATATTTTATTTGTGCGGTTTGTGTTGCGACGACTATGCTAATTATTTTGTTTTACGTCCCCTGCGGGTCTTTTGGGGTGTTACATGCTATCAGATAATAGCTTCTCATGCTTTCACCGAAAAGCATTTTAAAAATCTGACTTGTTGCCTGGATTCACAACGAGTGTAGCTTTAATTCAATACCCTGCATGTGTATTTTAATGAATGTTTGAGTTTTAACTAGTACTATTAGCATTTAGCGTAGTGCATTTGCATTTACAGATGTCTAGATGGGACGCCTGCGTGACAGGTAGGAGGAGCAAGAGGTTAACCTGACAACAACCCTCAAACTAATTTAACCTGACACCAACCCTCAAACTCATTTAACCTGACACCAACCCTCAAACTAATTTAACCTGACACCAACCCTCAAACTCATTTAACCTGACTGACACCAACCCTCAAACTCATTTAACCTGACTGACACCAACCCTCAAACTCATTTAACCTGACACCAACCCTCAAACTCATTTAACCTGACACCAACCCTCAAACTCATTTAACCTGACTGACACCAACCCTCAAACTCATTTAACCTGACACCAACCCTCAAACTCATTTAACCTGACACCAACCCTCAAACTCATTTAACCTGACTGACACCAACCCTCAAACTCATTTAACCTGACACCAACCTCAAACTCATTTAACCTGACACCAACCCTCAAACTAATTTAACCTGACTGACACCAACCCTCAAACTAATTTAACCTGACACCAACCCTCAAACTCATTTAACCTGACACCAACCCTCAAACTCATTTAACCTGACTGACACCAACCCTCAAACTAATTTAACCTGACACCAACCCTCAAACTAATTTAACCTGACACCAACCCTCAAACTAATTTAACTGACACCAACCCTCAAACTCATTTAACCTGACACCAACCCTCAAACTCATTTAACCTGACTGACACCAACCCTCAAACTCATTTAACCTGACACCAACCCTCAAACTCATTTAACCTGACTGACACCAACCCTCAAACTCATTTAACCTGACACCAACCCTCAAACTCATTTAACCTGACTGACACCAACCCTCAAACTCATTTAACCTGACACCAACCCTCAAACTCATTTAACCTGACACCAACCCTCAAACTCATTTAACCTGACACCAACCCTCAAACTCATTTAACCTGACACCAACCCTCAAACTCATTTAACCTGACACCAACCCTCAAACTCATTTAACCTGACAACAACCCTCAAACTCATTTAACCTGACACCAACCCTCAAACTCATTTAACCTGACACCAACCCTCAAACTCATTTAACCTGACTGACACCAACCCTCAAACTCATTTAACTTCACACCAACCCTCAAACTAATTTAACCTGACACCAACCCTCAAACTCATTTAACCTGACTGACCCCAACCCTCAAACTCATTTAACCTGACTGACACCAACCCTCAAACTCATTTAACCTGACACAAACCCTCAAACTCATTTAACCTGACACCAACCCTCAAACTCATTTAACCTGACACCAACCCTCAAAATCATTTAACCTGACACCAACCCTCAAACTCATTTAACCTGACACCAACCTCAAACTCATTTAACCTGACTGACACCAACCCTCAAACTCATTTAACCTGACACCAACCCTCAAAATCATTTAACCTGACACCAACCCTCAAAATCATTTAACCTGACACCAACCCTCAAACTCATTTAACCTGACACCAAACCTCAAACTCATTTAACCTGACTGACACCAACCCTCAAACTCATTTAACTTGACACCAACCCTCAAACTCATTTAACCTGACACCAACCCTCAAACTCATTTAACCTGACACCAAACCTCAAACTCATTTAACCTGACTGACACTCATTTAACCCTCAAACTCATTTAACCTGACACCAACCCTCAAACTCATTTAACCTGACTGACACCAAACCTCAAACTCATTTAACCTGACACCAACCCTCAAACTCATTTAACCTCAAACTAATTTAACCTGACACCAACCCTCAAACTCATTTAACCTGACTGACACCAACCCTCAAACTCATTTAACCTGACACCAACCCTCAAACTCATTTAACCTGACACCAACCCTCAAACTCATTTAACTTGACACCAACCCTCAAACTCAATTAACCTGACACCAACCCTCAAACTCATTTAACCTGACACCAACCCTCAAACTCATTTAACCTGACAACAACCCTCAAACTCATTTAACCTGACACACCAACCCTCAAACTCATTTAACCTGACACCAACCCTCAAACTAATTTAACCTGACACCAACCCTCAAACTCATTTAACCCTGACACCAACCCTCAAACTAATTTAACCTGACACCAACCCTCAAACTAATTTAACCTGACACCAACCTCAAACTCATTTAACCTGACACCAACCCTCAAACTAATTTAACCTGACACCAACCCTCAAACTCATTTAACCTGACACCAACCCTCAAACTAATTTAACTTGACACCAACCCTCAAACTCATTTAACCTGACACCAAACCTCAAACTCATTTAACCTGACTGACACCAACCCTCAAACTCATTTAACCTGACACCAACCCTCAAACTCAATTTAACCTGACACCAAACCTCAAACTCATTTAACCTGACTGACACCAACCCTCAAACTCATTTAACCTGACACCAACCCTCAAACTAATTTAACCTGACACCAACCCTCAAACTCATTTAACCTGACACCAAACCTCAAACTCATTTAACCTGACTGACCACCAACCCTCAAACTAATTTAACCTGACAACAACCCTCAAACTCATTTAACCTGACAACAACCCTCAAACTCATTTAACCTGACTGACACCAAACCTCAAACTCATTTAACCTGACACCAACCCTCAAACTCATTTAACCTGACACCAAACCTCAAACTCATTTAACCTGACTGACACCAACCCTCAAACTAATTTAACCTGACAACAACCCTCAAACTCATTTAACCTGACAACAACCCTCAAACTCATTTAACCTGACTGACACCAACCCTCAAACTCATTTAACCTGACACCAACCCTCAAACTCATTTAACCTGACACCAACCCTCAAACTCATTTAACCTGACTGACACCAACCCTCAAACTCATTTAACCTGACACCAACCCTCAAACTCATTTAACCTGACTGACACCAACCCTCAAACTCATTTAACCTGACACCAACCCTCAAACTCATTTAACCTGACACCAACCCTCAAACTCATTTAACCTGACACCAACCCTCAAACTCATTTAACCTGACTGACACCAACCCTCAAACTCATTTAACCTGACTGACACCAACCCTCAAACTCATTTAACCTGACACCAACCCTCAAACTCAATTAACCTGACACCAATCAAACTCTGACACCAACCCTCAAACTCATTTAACCTGACTGACACAACCCTCAAACTCATTTAACCTCAAACCCTCATTTAACCTGACACCAACCCTCAAACTCATTTAACCTGACTGACACCAACCCCTCAAACTCATTTAACCTGACACCAACCCTCAAACTCATTTAACCTGACTGACCAACCCTCAACTCATTTAACCTCAAACCCTCAAAATTTAACCTGACACCAACCCTCAAACTCATTTAACCTGACACCAACCCTCAAACTCATTTAACCTGACACCAACCCTCAAAACTCATTTAACCTGACACCAACCCCTCAAACTCATTTAACCTGACACCAACCCTCAAACTCATTTAACACCAACCCTCAAACTCATTTAACCTGACACCCAACCCTCAAACTCATTTAACCTGACTGACACCAACCCTCAAACTCATTTAACCTGACTGACACCAACCCTCAAAATCATTTAACCTGACACCAACCCTCAAACTCATTTAACCTGACACCAACCCTCAAACTCATTTAACCTGACACCAACCCTCAAACTCATTTAACCTGACACCAACCCTCAAACTCATTTAACCTAACCTGACACCAACCCTCAAACTCATTTAACCTGACTGACACCAACCTCAAAATCATTTAACCTGACACCAACCCTCAAACTCATTTAACTGACTGACACCAACCCTCAAACTCATTTAACCTGACTGACACCAACCCTCAAACTCATTTAACCTGACACCAACCCTCAAACTAATTTAACCTGACACCAACCCTCAAACTCATTTAACCTGACTGACACCAACCCTCAAACTCATTTAACCTGACTGACACCAACCCTCAAACTCATTTAACCTGACTGACACCAACCCTCAAACTCATTTAACCTGACACCAACCCTCAAACTTCTTTAACACCAACCCTCAAACTCATTTAACCTGACACCAACCCTCAAACTCATTTAACCTGACTGACACCAACCCTCAAACTCATTTAACCTGACACCAACCCTCAAACTCATTTAACCTGACACCAACCCTCAAACTCATTTAACCTGACTGACTCATTTAACCTAAACCCTCAAACTCATTTAACCCTCAAACTGGACTGACACCAACCCTCAAACTCATTTAACCTGACACAAACCCTCAAACTCATTTAACCTGACACCAACCCTCAAACTCATTTAACCTGACACCAACCCTCAAACTCATTTAACCTGACTGACACCAACCCTCAAACTCATTTAACCTGACACCAACCCTCAAACTCATTTAACCTGACACCAACCCTCAAACTCATTTAACCTGACACCAACCCTCAAACTCATTTAACCTGACACCAACCCTCAAACTCATTTAACCTGACTGACACCAACCCTCAAACTCATTTAACCTGACACCAACCCTCAAACTCATTTAACCTGACTGACACCAACCCTCAAACTCATTTAACCTGACACCACCTCAACCCTCAAACTCATTTAACCTTCACACCAACCCTCAAACTCATTTAACCTGACTGACACCAACCCTCAAACTCATTTAACCTGACACCAACCCTCAAACTCATTTAACCTGACATAACCCCTCAAACTCATTTAACTGACACCAACCCTCAAACTCATTTAACCTTGACTGACACAACCCTCAAACTCATTTAACCTGACTGACACCAACCCTCAAACTCATTTAACCTGACACCAACCCTCAAACTCATTTAACCTGACACCAACCCTCAAACTCAATTAACCTGACACCAACCCTCAAACTCATTTAACCTGACACCAACCCTCAAACTCATTTAACCTTCACACCACCAACCCTCAAACTCATTTAACCTGACTGACACCAACCCTCAAATTCATTTAACCTGACACCAACCCTCAAACTCATTTAACCTGACACCAACCCTCAAACTCATTTAACCTGACACCAACCCTCAAACTCATTTAACCTGACACCAACCCTCAAACTCATTTAACCTGACACCAACCCTCAAACTCATTTAACCTGACACCAACCCTCAAACTCATTTAACCTGACACCAACCCTCAAACTCATTTAACCTGACACCAACCCTCAAACTCATTTAACCTGACACCAACCCTCAAACTCATTTAACCTGACACCAACCCTCAAACTCATTTAACTCAAACTCATTTAACCTGACACCAAACCTCAAACTCATTTAACCTGACACCAACCCTCAAACTAATTTAACCTGACACCAAACCTCAAACTCATTTAACCTGACTGACACCAACCCTCAAACTAATTTAACCTGACAACAACCCTCAAACTCATTTAACCTGACTGACACCAAACCTCAAACTCATTTAACCTGACACCAACCCTCAAACTCATTTAACCTGACACCACACCTCAAACTCATTTAACCTGACTGACACCAACCCTCAAACTAATTTAACCTGACAACAACCCTCAAACTCATTTAACCTGACAACAACCCTCAAACTCATTTAACCTGACTGACACCAACCCTCAAACTCATTTAACCTGACACCAACCCTCAAACTCATTTAACCTGACAACAACCCTCAAATTCATTTAACCTGACTGACACCAACCCTCAAACTCATTTAACCTGACACCAACCCTCAAACTCATTTAACCTGACTGACACCAACCCTCAAACTCATTTAACCTGACACCAACCCTCAAACTCATTTAACCTGACACCAACCCTCAAACTAATTTAACCTGACTGACACCAACCCTCAAACTCATTTAACCTGACTGACACCAACCCTCAAACTCATTTAACCTGACTGACACCAACCCTCAAACTCATTTAACCTGACACCAACCCTCAAACTCAATTAACCTGACACCAACCCTCAAACTCATTTAACCTGACTGACACCAACCCTCAAACTCATTTAACCTGACACCAACCCTCAAACTCAATTAACCTGACACCAACCCTCAAACTCATTTAACCTGACTGACACCAACCCTCAAACTCATTTAACCTGACACCAACCCTCAAACTAATTTAACCTGACTGACACCACCCCTCAAACTCATTTAACCTGACACCAACCCTCAAACTCAATTAACCTGACACCAACCCTCAAACTCATTTAACCTGACACCAACCCTCAAACTCATTTAACCTGACACCAACCCTCAAACTCATTTAACCTGACACCAACCCTCAAACTCATTTAACCCTGACACCAACCCTCAAACTCATTTAACCTGACACCAACCCTCAAACTCATTTAACCTGACTGACACCAACCCTCAAACTCATTTAACCTGACTGACACCAACCCTCAAACTCATTTAACCTGACACCAACCCTCAAACTTCTTTAACTTGACACCAACCCTCAAACTCATTTAACCTGACACCAACCCCTCAAACTCATTTAACCTGACACCAACCTCAAACTCATTTAACCTGACACCAACCCTCAAACTCATTTAACCTGACACCAACCCTCAAACTCATTTAACCTGACACCAACCCTCAAACTCATTTAACCTGACACCAACCCTCAAACTAATTTAACCTGACTGACACCAACCCTCAAACTCATTTAACCTGCACCCAACCCTCAAACTCCCATTTAACTGACACCAACCCCTCAAACTCATTTAACCTGACTGACACCAACCCCTCAAACTCATTTAACCTGACTGACACCAACCCTCAAACTCATTTAACCTGACAACCCTCAAACTCATTTAACCTGACACCAACCCTCAAACTCATTCAAACCCTCAAACAATTTAACCTGACACCAACCCTCAAACTCATTTAACCCTGACACCAACCCTCAAACTCATTTAATTTGACACCAACCCTCGACTCATTTAACCTGACGCAACCCTCAACTTCTTTAATTTGATTGACATAACCCTCAAACTCATTTAACCTGGACACCAACCCTCAAACTCATTTAACCTGACACCAACCCTCAAAGCTCGTTTAACCTGACACCAACCCTCAAACTCATTTAACCTGACACTCAACCCTCAAACTCATTTAACCTGACACCAACCCTCAAACTCATTTAACCTGACACCAACCCTCAAACTCATTTTAACCCTCCAGCTGACACTGACACCAACCCTCAAACTCATTTAACCTGACTCATTTAACGCAACCCTCAAACTCATTTAACCTGACAACCTCATTTTAACCTGACGCAAACCTCAAACTCATTTAACCTGACTGACACCAACCCTCAAACTCATTTAACCTGACACCAACCCTCAAACTCATTTAACCTGACACCAACCTCAAACTCATTTAACCTGACTGACACCAACCCTCAAATAATTTAACCTGACAACCCTCAAATTTAACCTGACTGACACAAACCTCAAACTCATTTAACCTGACACCAACCCTGAGCTCATTTAACCTGACACCACACCTCAAACTCATTTAACCTGACTGACACCAGCCCTCAAACTAATTTAACCTGACAACAACCCTCAAACTCATTTAACCTGACAACAACCCTCAAACTCATTTAACCTGACTGACACCAACCCTCAAACTCATTTAACCTGACACCAACCCTCAAACTCATTAACCTGACAACAACCCTCAAATTCATTTAACCTGACTGACACCAACCCTCAAACTCATTTAACCTGACACCAACCTCAAACTCATTTAACCTGACTGACACCAACCTCAAACTCATTTAACCTGACACCAACCCTCAAACTCATTTAACCTGACACCAACCCTCAAACTAATTTAACCTGACAACAACCCTCAAACTCATTTAACCTGACAACAACCCTCAAACTCATTTAACCTGACTGACACCAACCCTCAAACTCATTTAACCTGACACCAACCCTCAAACTCATTTAACCTGACAACAACCCTCAAATTCATTTAACCTGACTGACACCAACCCTCAAACTCATTTAACCTGACACCAACCCTCAAACTCATTTAACCTGACTGACACCAACCCTCAAACTCATTTAACCTGACACCAACCCTCAAACTCATTTAACCTGACACCAACCCTCAAACTCATTTAACCTGACTGACACCAACCCTCAAACTCATTTAACCTGACTGACACCAACCCTCAAACTCATTTAACCTGACTGACACCAACCCTCAAACTCATTTAACCTGACACCAACCCTCAAACTCAATTAACCTGACACCAACCCTCAAAATCATTTAACCTGACACCAACCCTCAAAATCATTTAACCTGACACCAACCCTCAAAATCATTTAACCTGACACCAACCCTCAAAATCATTTAACCTGACTGACACCAACCCTCAAACTAATTTAACTTGACACCAACCCTCAAACTTCTTTAACTTGACACCAACCCTCAATCTTCTTTAACTTGACACCAACCCTCAATCTTCTTTAACTTGACACCAACCCTCAAAATCATTTAACCTGACTGACACCAACCCTCAATCTTCTTTAACTTGACACCAACCCTCAATCTTCTTGAACTTGACACCAACCCTCAAACTCATTTAACCTGACACCAACCCTCAAACTCATTTAACCTGACAACAACCCTCAAACTCATTTAACCTGACACCAACCCTCAAACTCATTTAACCTGACACCAACCCTCAAACTCATTTAACCTGACACCAACCCTCAAACTCATTTAACCTGACACCAACCCTCAAACTCATTTAACCTGACACCAAACCTCAAACTCATTTAACCTGACTGACACCAACCCTCAAACTCATTTAACCTGACACCAACCCTCAAACTAATTTAACCTGACACCAAACCTCAAACTCATTTAACCTGACTGACACCAACCCTCAAACTAATTTAACCTGACAACAACCCTCAAACTCATTTAACCTGACTGACACCAAACCTCAAACTCATTTAACCTGACACCAACCCTCAAACTCATTTAACCTGACACCACACCTCAAACTCATTTAACCTGACTGACACCAACCCTCAAACTAATTTAACCTGACAACAACCCTCAAACTCATTTAACCTGACAACAACCCTCAAACTCATTTAACCTGACTGACACCAACCCTCAAACTCATTTAACCTGACACCAACCCTCAAACTCATTTAACCTGACAACAACCCTCAAATTCATTTAACCTGACTGACACCAACCCTCAAACTCATTTAACCTGACACCAACCCTCAAACTCATTTAACCTGACTGACACCAACCCTCAAACTCATTTAACCTGACACCAACCCTCAAACTCATTTAACCTGACACCAACCCTCAAACTCATTTAACCTGACTGACACCAACCCTCAAACTCATTTAACCTGACTGACACCAACCCTCAAACTCATTTAACCTGACTGACACCAACCCTCAAACTCATTTAACCTGACACCAACCCTCAAACTCAATTAACCTGACACCAACCCTCAAACTCATTTAACCTGACTGACACCAACCCTCAAACTCATTTAACCTGACACCAACCCTCAAACTCAATTAACCTGACACCAACCCTCAAACTCATTTAACCTGACTGACACCAACCCTCAAACTCATTTAACCTGACACCAACCCTCAAACTCATTTAACCTGACTGACACCAACCCTCAAACTCATTTAACCTGACACCAACCCTCAAACTCAATTAACCTGACACCAACCCTCAAACTCATTTAACCTGACACCAACCCTCAAACTCATTTAACCTGACACCAACCCTCAAACTCATTTAACCTGACACCAACCCTCAAACTCATTTAACCTGACTGACACCAACCCTCAAACTCATTTAACCTGACACCAACCCTCAAACTCATTTAACCTGACTGACACCAACCCTCAAACTCATTTAACCTGACTGACACCAACCCTCAAACTCATTTAACCTGACACCAACCCTCAAACTTCTTTAACTTGACACCAACCCTCAAACTCATTTAACCTGACACCAACCCTCAAACTCATTTAACCTGACACCAACCCTCAAACTCATTTAACCTGACACCAACCCTCAAACTCATTTAACCTGACACCAACCCTCAAACTAATTTAACCTGACACCAACCCTCAAACTAATTTAACCTGACACCAACCCTCAAACTCAATTAACCTGACACCAACCCTCAAACTCATTTAACCTGACACCAACCCTCAAACTCATTTAACCTGACACCAACCCTCAAACTCATTTAACCTGACACCAACCCTCAAACTCATTTAACCTGACACCAACCCTCAAACTCATTTAACCTGACAACAACCCTCAAACTCATTTAACCTGACTGACACCAACCCTC
>NC_068454.1:5829902-5855256 GCF_023373465.1 Oncorhynchus keta | reverse complement strand
GACACCAACCCTCAAACTCATTTAACCTGACTGACACCAACCCTCAAACTCATTTAACCTGACACCAACCCTCAAACTCATTTAACCTGACACCAACCCTCAAACTCAATTTAACCTGACACCAACCCTCAAACTCATTTAACCTGACACCAACCTCAAACTCATTTAACCTGACTGAACCAACCCTTGCAAATATTTAATTCTCATGACTTGAACCAACTCTATGTCAAACTTCGAGGGTAAACCCCTGCCATCAACCCTGATATCTGTGGCCGTTCATTTAAACCTGACACCAACCCTCAACACATCCCAAAGACATGGAGCTGTCCAATGGGTCCTTGGCTAACAGGCAGATGATCTCTGGGCCACTAAGATGGAGCTGTCCAATGGGTCCTTGGCTAACAGGCAGATGGTCTCTGGGCCGCTAAGATGGAGCTGTCCAATGGGTCCTTGGCTAACAGGCAGATGATCTCTGGGCCGCTAAGATGGAGCTGTCCAATGGGTCCTTGATATCAGGCAGATGATCTCTGGGCCACTAAGATGGAGCTTTCCAATGGGTCCTTGGCTAACAGGCAGATGATCTCTGAGCACTAAGATGGAGCTGTCCAATGGGTCCTTGGCTAACAGGCAGATGATCTCTGGGCCGCTAGGATGGAGCTGTCCAATGGGTCCTTGGCTAACAGGCAGATGATCTCTGGGCCGCTAAGATGGAGCTGTCCAATGGGTCCTTGGTTAACAGGCAGATGATCTCTGGGCCGCTAAGATGGAGCTGTCCAATGGGTCCTTGGCTAACAGGCAGATGATCACTGGGCCACTAAGATGGAGCTGTCCAATGGGTCCTTGGCTAACAGGCAGATGATCTCTGGGCCACTAAGATGGAGCTGTCCAATGGGTCCTTGGCTAACAGGCAGATGATCTCTGGGCCACTAAGATGGAGCTGTCCAATGGGTCCTTGGCTAACAGGCAGATGATCTCTGGGCCACTAAGATGGAGCTGTCCAATGGGAAACAACAACCCACCATGACGGACACTCTCCAAGGTGACCATGTCCACCGGAGTAGAAGCTGAACCCAAGGCCACTAATGTGGCAAATAATCAATTCCCAACCTTAGTATGTAGATACTTTATTGAGGAGAACAGGCAACAATGCGCTTTATCTCACAATGCATGAAGCTCGTGAGAGAGAGGACTCCCCCCCCCCGTAAAGGAATTCCGCATCCGTATTGGTATGTCACAGGAAATGTACCCCTGTTCACGATGAGCAGACAACGGGCCAAGATCAGCAGTGAGAGACCGCGTCTAACCCCTGCCTGTTGATGTACTCCACCGATGTTATGTTTCCGGACCTTACCAACTGGATGTTTTCCTGGAAGGCCCTCCAATATTGAAAGAAAATATCTCAGCACCAGGAAAACATCCAGTAGCTCCAGCTAATTGATATGCAGCACCCTTAGCATTGTCGACCAATCCCCCTTTTGCGAGTAGCCAACACACAGCGCTTCTCATCCCAGTGAGGATGTGTCTGACGTGATCAGCTTGCAGTCGCGGGCTACCCCTCAGGCACGACGGCGAAACCTGGCAATGGCGAGATGCATTCAGACGGGTAACTGTCATCCAATGAAACAGATGGATCAACAGATGCCCTTGAGGCACAACAGCCATCATAGACACCATCAGACCCAATAACCACAGGCACAACAGCCATCATAGACGCCATCAGACCCAATAACCACAGGCACAGGCAAAGAAGGCACTGAGTGCCCCGGCTGAAACCGTGCCAGACAGAACCCGGAATGCAACCCTCCTCCGTTGGGACAAAATGCATTATTGAGAACCAAGTCCAGAACTATACCCATGAAGCGTTAAGACGGTCAAACAACTGTTCCAAAGAACCCCGGAGACCGAGTGTCAGAAAACAGCATGCAGTGTGTTGCCAGGACAACAACCTCTCCCTCAACTTCAGCAAGACAAAAGAACTGATCGTGGACTACAGGAAACGGAGGGCCAAGCACGCCCCCAATCACATAGATGGGGCTGTAGTGCAAATTAATTACTTAAAAATCATACAATGTGATTTTCTGGATTTTTGTTTTAGATTCCGTCTCTCACAGTTGAAGTGTAACTATGAATTACAGACCTCTACATGGAAAACCTGCAGGACAACCTGCAGAATCGGCAGTGTTTCAAATACTTCCTCTCTCCACTGTATATGGATGAGCGATGGTCGAGCAGCATAGGCAAGGTCCAATAGATGGTATAAATACAGTATATATATATATATATATATATATATATGAGATGAGTAATGTAAGATATGGAAACTACCTCATAGCCCTCATCAACTCGGTATTTGTGCATGTACTACATATATAGCCAAGATATAGTTACTTATTGTGAATCAGTTGAGCTAATGTAGGCTAATGTTATTATCATGAGGTTGTAAGTAACAAGGACATTTCCCAGGACATAGACATATCTGATATTGGCAGAAAGCATACATTCTTGTTTAATCTATCTGAACTGTCCAATTTACAGTAGCTATTACAGTGAAACAATGATATTGTTTAAGGAGAGTGCACAAATTTGAAAATATATTAATAAACACATTAGGCACATTTGGGCAGTCTTCATAAAACATTTTGAATAGAAATGTAATGGTTCATTGGATCAGTCTAAAACGTTGTATATATACTGTCATCTAGTGGCCAAAATCGAAATTGCCCCTGGGCTGGAATAATACATTACAGCCTTCCTCTTGCATTTCAAAGATGATGGTACAAAAAATGAAAATACAAAAGACCGTTTTGTTTTTTAACTTTATATTATCTTTTACCAGAGCTATTGTGTTATATTCTCTTACATTCCTTTTACATTCCCTCAAAATTAAAATGTTACCATGAATATGCAAATCCCTGCTTCAGGGCCTGAGCTACAGGATGTTAGATTTGTGTATGTAATTTTAGCGAACATTTTAAAAAAGGGATAAGAGGTTTATGTGTTTTTACTTTTCTATTATTTCTCTATTTTATTTCTCTCTGCATTGTTGGGAAGGACCTGTAAGTAAGCATTTCACTGTTAGTCTACACCTGCTGTTTGCGAAGCATTTCACTGTTAGTCTACACCTGTTGTTTGCGAAGCATGTGATCAATACAATTACATTTGTTTTGATCCAATTATACAATCAATTTCAGCTTCTCCTAATAAGAGATGGCAAGGCTTGTCGCCATGGTAACTAGTAGTAGTAGTCGTAGTAGTAGTAGTATTGTTATTGGTATTATTAATAATCATACAAAGAATGTGGACGCCCAATTCAAATTAATAAGAGATAATAAATTAATAAGAGATAATAAGAGATAATAAATTAATAAGAGATAATAAGAGATAATAAATTAATAAGAGATAATAAGAGATAATAAATTAATAAGATATAATAAGAGATAATAAGAGATAATAAATTCATAAGAGATAATAACAGATAATAAATTAATAAGATATAATAAGAGGTAATAAGAGATAATAAATTAATAAGATATAATAAGAGATAATAAATCAATAAGAGATAATACGAGATAATAAATTAATAAGAGATAATAAGAGATAATAAATTAATAAGAGATATAAGAGATAATAAATTAATAAGATATAATAAGAGATAATAAATTAATAAGAGATAATAAGAGATAATAAATTAATAAGAGATAATAAGAGATAATAAATTAATAAGAGATAATAAGAGATAATAAATTAATAAGATATAATAAGAGATAATAAGAGATAATAAATTCATAAGAGATAATAAGAGATAATAAATTAATAAGAGATGGCAAGGCTTGTCGCCATGGCAAGACGTCACCAAGGTAATTGTGCCGTTCAGACACGACCGGGTTGTTTCAGGAAAAGGATCTTAATGAGAGAAGGTGTTATAAAAAAAAAAATCTGTCATCACGAATACCTGGAGAATCTGGTTAAGCTTCTTGTCGCTCAGACTGCTGCGCCTGCGGGGTTTCTGAGGTACACGTTGTGGTATTTATTTATAATGGATCCCCATTAGCTGCTGGTTATAGTCAATACGCACATGTATTCCTGTACATGTACACACACAGAACCACACTCATACAGACAGAGTAATGGTGCGATCTCCATCTCTCCGACACTTCACAAACACAAACATATACTGTTTCAATATAACAAGAATGTCCCATCACTCACACACACACACACACACACACACACACACACACACACACACACACACACACACACACACACACACACACACACACACACACACACACAACACACACTCCACACTCAACTCACACGCAATTACTGTAGGCTAGCCCTAACGCACACATGCAAACGTACACGCACGCACACACACACGCACGCACACACACACACACACGCACACACACACACACACACACACACACACACACACACACACACACACACACACTAACACACACTCCAACTCACACACGCAATTACTGTAGGCTAGCCCTAACGCACACATGCAAACGTACACGCACGCACACACGCACGCACACACACACAAATGCACGCACACACACAAAGAGGTGAGGCCACTTTATCGCTAGGTAGCTGTAATGCCATCAGTGTGGCTGTGTTTCCTTGGCCACTCTGCTATTTTCACCGCTACACATGAGCACGGCTAATATCATTCCAGAGGAATAGTCAGGGATGTGTAATTATACTGTGTGGGGGAAAAAAACACCAGGGAACACTTCCTGTTCCTTTGTCCTTCGCTTTCCCTCTCTTTCTTCCCCGTCTCTGCTAAAGGTTAGTAGACACGCCGTACACTAGGGAAAAAGCTGCTGAAGCTCTGCTGACTCCAGCTCACTGATTCGTTTATTGAGGTTCTGGCAAACTACTGTTCCCTCCTTTGTGTCGTGCGATAGCTTTTCAGGGGTCCGTTGGAAGAATAAAACGACATTAAAACATGTGTGCGCTGCATTCTTGGTTTAAATCAAGGTCTTCTTTTCCCCGTCAATGGCAGATGTCTTCTAATCGCGGAAAACAGAGTGCTATAGGGACGAGATATTTCCAAGGCCACGGACACTAAACACATCTAACAAAGTGGATTATATAGATTGCCTGATAGTCTTGATGTACTGTATGTAATGGATTCTAGAAAGGAGAAGAAATGTGTTTGTTGTGGCTGGGTTAAAAATGACGTGTGATTTTTTAAATTCATCGGCTTCACAAATTAGTGCATCGTTCCCACAGTGACTGTACGTACATATCCCAACCAGAAGCCATGGATTACAGGCAACATCCGCACGAGCTAAAGGCTAGAGCTGCCGCTTTCAAGGAGCGGGAGACCAATCCTGACGCCTTAGACGAACCATCAAAAAAGCAATACACGATTAAGATTGAATCCTACTACAACGGCACTGAAGCTCGTTGGATGTGGCAGGGCCACACGCAAGCTGCCCAGCGATGCGAGCCTCACAAATGCCTTTTAAGCTCACTTAAAGGAAAGCAAAAGTGAAGCATGCAAGAGAGCACCAGCTGTTCTGGCTGAATGTCTGATAACGCTCTCAGGTGCTGATGTGAACAAAACCTTTAAACAGGTCAACATTCACAAAACCGCTGGGCCTTACCAGGACGTGCACTCAAAAGTATGCGCTGACCAACTGTCAAGTGTCTTGACCTCTCCCGAACCGAGTCTGTAATACCTACATTAATTCCTACATGTTTCAAGAAGACCAGCATAGTATCTGTGCCCGAGGAAGCGAAGGTAACCTATCTAAATGGTTACCACCCCGTGGCACTCACGTTGGTCACCATGAAGTGCTTTGAAAGGCTGGTCATGGCTCACATAAGCAACATCCTCCGGGACAACATAGACCCACTCCAGTATGCATACCAGCCACAACAGATCCACAGATGACACAATCTCAATCGCACGCAACACTGTCCTTTCCCACCTGGACAAAAGGAACACCTTTGTGAGAATGCTATTCATCGGCTACAGCTCAGCGTTCAACACGATAGTGCCCAAGAAGCTCATCACTAAGCTATGGACTCTGGGACTAAACACCTCCCTCTGCAACTGGATCCTGGACTTCCTAATGGGCCGCCCCCAGGTAAGAGTAGGCAACAACATGTCTCCCACGCTGATCCTTAAATCTGGGGCCCCTCAGGGGTGTGTACTTAGTCCCCTCCTGTATTCCCTATTCGCCCACGACTGCATGGCCAAACATGCTGACGGCACAACAGTGGAACGGCTGATCACCAACAAAGATGAGACGGCCTATAAGGAGGAGGTCAGAGAACTGTCAGTGTGGTGCCAGGACAACAACCTCTCGTTCAATGTGAGCAAGACAAAGGAGCTGATCGTGGACTACAGGAAAAGGCAGGCCGAACAGGCCCCCATTAACATCGACGGAACTGTAGTGGAGCAGGTCGAGAGTTTCAAGTTCCTTTATGGTGTCGTGAAGAGGGCACGAAAAAACCTTTACCCCCTCAGGAGACTGAAAAGATTTGGCATGGGCTGCACCGGCGAGAGCATCCTGACCAGTTCCATCACCGTCTGGTATGGCTGCTCAGCATCTGACCGTAAGGCGCTAGGGTAGTGCGAATGGCAGAGTACATCACTGGGGCCATGCTTCCTGCTATCCAGTACCTCTATACCAGGCGGTGTCAGAGGAAAGCACAAAAAATGATCAGAGATTCCAGTCACCTAAGTTATAGTTTTCTCTGCTACTGCACGGCAAGCGGTACCGGAGCGCCAAGTCTAGGACCAAAAGGCTCCTCAACAGCTACAACCCCCAAGCCATTAGACTGCTGAACAATTCATAAAAATCTCCACGGGGCAATTTACATTGACACCACCCCTCTTGTACACTGCTTACTGCTGCTACTCACTGTTTGTTTATTATCTATGCATTGTCACATCCTCACCTACATGTTCACATTACCTCAATTAATCAGTATCCCCGTAATCTGACTCGATACCGTAACACCCTGTATATAGCCTCCACATTGACTCTGTACCGTAACACCCTGTATATAGCCTCCATATTGACTCTGTACCGTAATACCCTGTATATAGCCTCCACATTGACTCTGTACCGTAACACCATGTATATAGCCTCCACATTGACTCTGTACCATAACACCCTGTATATAGCCTCCACATTGACTCTGTACCGTAACACCCTGTATATAGCCTCCACATTGACTCTGTACCGTAACACCCTGTATATAGCCTCCTATATATGCGTTATTGTTATTCTTATCGTGTTACTTTTTATTATTACTTTTTATTTTAGTCTGTTTGGTAAATATGTTATTCCTCTTGAACTGCACTGTTGGTTAAGTACTTGTAAATAAGCATTTCACGGTAAGGTCTACACTTGTTGTATTCGAAGCATGTGACAAATACAGTTCGATTTGATTTATTCATGTTTCTACTTTTGACTGTGGCACTTGTTATTGGACACACATCTATTTGTTCCTGTTTTCTTTCTCCCTCTCTCTCTCTCTTTATCTCTCTCTCTCTCCCTCCCTCTCTCTCTCCCCCTCTCTCTCTCTCTCTCCTTCCCCTTCTCTCTTTCTCTGTCTCTCTCTCTCTCCTTCCTCTTCTCTCTCTGTCTCTCTCTCTCTCCTTCCCCTTCTCTCTTTCCCTGTCTCTCTCTCTCTCTCTCTCTCTCTCTCTCTCTCTCTCTCTCTCTCTCTCTCTCTCTCTCTCTCTCTCTCCCTCTCTCTCTCTCTCTGTCTCTCTCTCTCTTCCCCTTCTCTCTCTCTCTCTCTCTGTCTCTCTCTCTCTCTCTCTCTCTGTCTCTCTCTCTCTCTCTCTCTCTCTCTCTCTCTCTCTCTCTCTCTCTCTCTCTCTCCTTTCCCTTCTCTCTCTCTCTCTCTCTCCTTCCCCTTCTCTCTCTCTCTCTCTCTGTCTCTCTCTCTCTCTCTCTCTCCTTCTCTCTCTCTCTCTCTCTCTCTCTCTCTCTCTCTCTCTCTTCTCTTTCTCTTCTTTCTCTCTCTCTTTCTTTCTTTCTTTCTTTCTTTCTTTCTTTCTTTCTTTCTTTCTTTCTTTCTTTCTTTCTTTCTTTCTTTCTCTTCTCTCTCTCTCTCTCTCTCTCTCTCTCTCTCTCTCTCTCTCTCTCTCTCTCTCTCTCTCTTCTCTCTCTCTCTCTCTTTCTTTCTCTTTCTCTTTCTTTTTTCTTTCTTTCTTTCTTTCTTTCTTTCTTTCTTTCTTTCTTTCTTTCTTCTTTCTTTCTTTCTTTCTTTCTTTCTTTCTTTCTTTCTTTCTTTCTTTCTTTCTTTCTTTCTTTCTTTCTTTCTTTCTTTCTCTCTCTCTCTCTCTCTCTCTCTCTCTCTCTCTCTCTCTCTCTCTCTCTCTCACACACACACACAGCGTAGCAGGGGAGACGGAGCCTGTGGGGTCAGAGCTGTACGGTGCAAAAGGTCAAGTGCCCGGCCTGTCTGTTCTCTCCTGACTGGAAGAATGCAGAAGGCTGAGTGTGAGGTGCATAAATATCTCTCTCTCTCTCTCTCTCTCTCTCTCTCTCTCTCTCTCTCTCTCTCTCTCTCTCTCTCTCTCTCTCTCTCTCTCTCTCTGTCTCTCTGTCTCTCTGTCTGTGCGGGTGTTTGTGTGTGTGTGTGTGTGCGTGCGTGCGTGTGTTCAGGTGTGTGTCTTAGTAAGACAGTGCTAATGGTCTGCTAGAGGTGTCTGTGGTCCCCGTCATCTCTGTCAGAGCTCTAAAGCTAATGAGTCCTGGACAGACATGGCCAACTTCCTGGCTAGACAAGGAAATATCGCCTCTGAACAATACAGACCACGGCTGGGCAACACTCAAAGGACCTGCCTCGGAAGATAGGTTAGACGCCAGGAGGTGCCTCAGATGATGTCATACTCCAGACACATAACAGGACTTGTTGACAGACTGAGAGCTGAAGAGAAAAGAAGGCCATAAGGAACAACAACAAGGAGAAAGTTCTCCTCCCTTGCAGACGGAAACAGTTAGAAGTGTGTTTTGGTTCTATGCCCAGTTGGGAATGTGAGTTGGCTTTGGTTCTAAGCCCAGTTGGGAATGTGAGTGGGCTTTGGTTCTATGCCCAGTTGGGAATGTGAGTTGGTTTTGGTTCTATGCCCAGTTGGGAATGTGAGTTGGTTTGGTAAACTGCGATCAGGAGGGAATGTCGTGGTCATGATGATGAACTGGGATCAGGGGGGAATGTAGTGGTCATGATGATGAACTGCTAACCCTGGCAGATCAACCAGGCTCATCCTGATGGCCAATGAAGAGAGAGATGTCTGATGGACATAGGAGAGAGAGAGATGTCTGATGGACAAAGGAGAGAGAGAGATGTCTGACGGACATAGGAGAGAGAGATGTCTGATGGACATAGGAGAGAGAGATGTCTGATGGACATAGGAGAGAGAGAGAGATGTCTGATGGACATAGGGGAGAGAGATGTCTGATGGACATAGGAGAGAGAGAGAGAGATGTCTGACGGACAACGAAGAGGGAGATTTCTGATGGACATAGGAGAGAGAGAGAGATGTCTGATGGACATAGGAGAGAGAGAGAGAGATGTCTGACGGACAACGAAGAGAGAGATTTCTGATGGACATAGGAGAGAGAGAGAGAGATGTCTGATGGCCATAGGAGAGAGAGAGAGATGTCTGATGGACAGGAGAGAGAGAGATGTCTGACGGACATAGGAGAGAGAGAGAGATGTCTGACGGACATAGGAGAGAGAGAGAGATGTCTGATGGACATAGGAGAGAGAGAGATGTCTGATGGACATAGGAGAGAGAGAGAGATGTCTGATGGACATAGGAGAGAGAGAGAGGAGATGTCTGATGGACATAGGAGAGAGAGAGAGGGAGATGTCTGATGGACATAGGAGAGAGAGAGATGTCTGATGGACATAGGAGAGAGAGAGAGATGTCTGATGGACATAGGAGAGAGAGAGAGATGTCTGATGGACATAGGAGAGAGAGAGAGATGTCTGATGGACATAGGAGAGAGAGAGAGATGTCTGATGGACATAGGAGAGAGAGAGATGGCCATAGGAGAGAGAGAGGGATGTCTGATGGACATAGGAGAGAGAAAGAGATGTCTGATGGACATAGGAGAGAGAGAGAGATGTCTGATGGACATAGGAGAGAGAGAGAGATGTCTGATGGACATAGGAGAGAGAGAGAGATGTCTGATGGACATAGGAGAGAGAGAGAGAGATGTCTGATGGACATAGGAGAGAGAGAGAGATGTCTGATGGACATAGGAGAGAGAGAGATGTCTGATGGACAGAGGAGAGAGAGAGAGAGATGTCTGATGGACATAGGAGAGAGAGAGAGATGTCTGATGGACATAGGAGAAAGAGAGAGAGATGTCTGATGGACATAGGAGAGAGAGAGAGATGTCTGATGGACATAGGAGAGAGAGAGATGTCTGATGGACATAGGAGAGAGAGAGAGATGTCTGATGGACATAGGAGAGAGAGTGCTAGCCACCAATGTTGGGTGTAGGTGACAGCTTCAGACATGCAGGTGATAGCTGGGCACCGGTCGTATGGACTTTTGGTCAATTCAATGAGACTACATTATACATTACCTTTCTCCTCTGTCCTCTTTGTTGGAACACTAATATCACTCTGTGTGTGTGTGTGTGTGTGTGTGTGTGTGTGTGTGTGTGTGTGTGTGTGTGTGTGTGTGTGTGTGTGTGTGTGTGTGTGTGTGTGTGTGTTTGTGTGTGTGTGTGTGTGTGTGTGTGTGTGTGTGTGTGTGTGTGTGTGTGTGTGTGTGTGTGTGTGTGTGTGACCATGCTCTGTGTTTGTGTGTCTGCGCGTGTGTGTGTGTGTGTGTGTGTGTCTGTGTGTGTGTGTGTGTGTGTGTGTGTGTGTGTGTGTGTGTGTGTGTGTGTGTGTGTGTGTGTGTGTGTGTGTGTGTGTGTGTGTGTGTGTGTGTGTGTGTGTGTGTGTGTGTGTGTGTGTGTGTGTGTGTGTGTGTGTGTTGTGTGTGTGTGTGTGTGTGTGTGTGTGTGTGTGTGTGTGTGTGTGTGTGTGTGTGTGTGTGTGTGTGTGTGTGTGTATTCTATTGCAATATGTCCGTGTTTCAATCAGAATGTTCCTGTTTGCTTATGTGATTAGTTTGTTTGCTGAATCCTATTTACACCCTGTCCACATAAGCACATTGTTTGTTTGCAGAGTCTATGTGAATCAGAGAAACAGAGAAGTCCGAGATTAATTTCTGATGCTCAGGGAGCCTCGAACAGCATTCTCTCCCTTCAACGGAAACTGAACTGAGTGTTTTAGGAGCAGGAGGCATTGGAACCTACTCCGGCGTTTAGTAGGCCTACTCCGGCGTTTAGTAGGCCTACTCCGGCGTTTAGTAGGCCTACTCCGGCGTTTAGTAGGCCGACTCCGGCGTTTAGTAGGCCTACTCCGGCGTTTAGTAGGCCGACTCCGGCGTATAGTAGGCCTACTCCGGCGTTTAGTAGGCCTACTCCGGCGTTTAGTAGGCCGACTCCGGCGTTTAGTAGGCCGACTCCGGCGTTTAGTAGGCCGACTCTGGCGTTTAGTAGGCCTACTCCGGCGTTTAGTAGGCCTACTCCGGCGTTTAGTAGGCCGACTCCGGCGTTTAGTAGGCCTACTCCGGCGTTTAGTAGGCCTACTCCGGCGTTTAGTAGGCCTACTCCCGCGTTTAGTAGGCCTACTCCGGCGTTTAGTAGGCCTACTCCGGCGTTTAGTAGGCCTACTCCGGCGTTTAGTAGGCCTACTCCAGCGTTTAGTAGGCCGACTCCGGCGTTTAGTAGGCCTACTCCGGCGTTTAGTAGGCCTACTCCGGCGTTTAGTAGGCCTACTCCGGCGTTTAGTAGGCCTACTCCGGCGTTTAGTAGGCCTACTCCAGCTGTATATCAGGGTGTAACAACTAATCACACTGTGAACACACAGGACCCATACAGGACCCATCCAGGACCCATCCAGGACCCATCCAGGACCCATTCAGGACCCATCCAGGACCCATCCAGGACCCATCCAGGACCCATACAGGACCCATACAGGACCCATCCAGGACCCATACAGGACCCATACAGGACCCATACAGGACCCATCCAGGACCCATCCAGGACCCATACAGGACCCATACAGGACCCATCCAGGACCCATCCAGGACCCATCCAGGACCCATCCAGGACCCATCCAGGACCCATCCAGGACCCATACAGGACCCATCCAGGACCCATACAGGACCCATCCAGGACCCATCCAGGACCCATACAGGACCCATTCAGGACCCATCCAGGACCCATCCAGGACCCATCCAGGACCCATTCAGGACCCATCCAGGACCCATCCAGGACCCATACAGGACCCATACAGGACCCATCCAGGACCCATACCCATTCAGGACCCATCCAGGACCCATCCAGGACCCATCCAGGACCCATTCAGGACCCATCCAGGACCCATCCAGGACCCATACAGGACCCATCCAGGACCCATACAGGACCCATCCAGGACCCATACAGGACCCATCCAGGACCCATACAGGACCCATCCAGGACCCATCCAGGACCCATCCAGGACCCATCCAGGATCCATACAGGACTCATCCAGGACCCATCCAGGACCCATCCAGGACCCATCCAGGACCCATTCAGGACCCATACAGGACCCATACAGGACTCATACAGGACCCATACAGGACCCATACAGGACCCATCCAGGACCCATCCAGGACCCATCCAGGACCCATCCAGGACCCATCCAGGACCCATACAGGACTCATACAGGACCCATCCAGGACCCATACAGGACTCATACAGGACCCATCCAGGACCCATTCAGGACCCATCCAGGACCCATCCAGGACCCATTCAGGACCCATCCAGGACCCATCCAGGACCCATACAGGACCCAGGACCCATCCAGGACCCATACAGGACCCATACAGGACCCATACAGGACCCATACAGGACCCATCCAGGATCCATCCAGGACCCATCCAGGACCCATACAGGACCCATACAGGACCCATACAGGACCCATACAGGATCATTACAGGACCCATCCAGGACCCATACAGGACCCATACAGGACCCATACAGGATCATTACAGGACCCATCCAGGACCCATACAGGACTCATACAGGACCCATCCAGGACCCATACAGGATCCATACAGGACCCATCCAGGACCCATACACATCATTATCTGGAGACGGTTGACTTGGAGGTGCATGGAGGCTTCATTCACATTTATTTGATTCACATTTCCTCACTGCCTTTCTCTCTGTCTCTCTGTCTCTCTGTCTCTCTGTGTCTGTCTCTTTGTCTCTCTGTCCATGTCTCTCTGTCTCTCTTTCTCTCTCTCTCTTTCTCTCTCTCTCTGTCTCTCTTTGCCTGTCTCTCTGTGTCTGTCTCTCTGTATCTCTGTCCATGTCTCTCTGTCTCTCTTTCTCTCTGTCTCTGTCTCTCTGTATCTGTCTCTCTGTCTCTGTCTCTCTGTCTCTCTGTCTCTCTTTGCCTGTCTCTCTGTGTCTGTCTCTCTGTATCTCTGTCCATGTCTCTCTGTCTCTGTCTCTCTGTGTCTGTCTCTCTGTATCTCTGTCTATGTCTCTCTGTCTCTGTCTCTCTGTGTCTGTCCCTCTGTCTCTCTGTGTCTGTCTCTCTGTGTCTGTCTCTCTGTCTCTCTGTCTCTGTCTCTCTGTGTCTGTCTCTCTGTGTATGTCTCTCTGTCTCTCTGTGTCTATCTCTGTCTCTCTGTGTCTGTCTCCCTGTCCCTTTCTGTCTTTCTGTCTCTCTGTGTCTGTCTCTGTGTCTGTCTCTCTGTGTCTATCTCTACGTGTCTGTCTCTCTGTGTCTGTCTCTCTGTATCTCTGTCTGTTTGTCTCTGTATCTCTGTCTCTATGTGTCTGTCTGTCTCTGTTTCTCTGTGTCTGTCTTTCTGTGTCTGTCTCTCTGTGTCTGTCTCTCTGTGTCTGTCTCTCTGTGTCTGTCTCTCTGTGTATGTCTCTCTGTCTCTCTGTGTCTGTCTCTCTGTCCCTTTCTGTCTGTTTGTCTCTCTGTCTCTCTGTCTCCATGTGTCTGTCTCTCTGTCTGCCTGTGTCTGTCTCTCTGTCTCCCTGTGTCTGTCTCTCTGTGTCTGTCTCTCTGTCTCTCTGTGTCTGTCTCTCTATCTCTCTGTGTCTGTCTCTGTCTCTCTGTCTCTCTGTCTCTCTGTGTCTGCCTCTCTGTCTCTCTGTGTGTGTCTGTCTGTCTCCCTGTGTCTGTCTCTCTGTCTTCCTGTGTCTGTCTCTCTGTCTACCTGTGTCTGTCTCTATGTCTCTCTGTGTCTGTCTCTCTGTCTCTCTGTGTCTGTCTCTCTGTCTCTCTGTGCCTGTCTCTCTGTCTCTCTGTGCCTGTCTCTCTGTCTCTCTGTCTGTCTGTCTGTCTCTCTGTATCTGTCTCTCTGTCTCTCTGTGTCTGTCTCTCTGTCTCTCTGTGTCTGTCTCTATGTCTCTCTTTCTCTATGTGTCTGTCTATCTGTCTCTCTGTGTCTGTCTGTCTGTCTCTCTGTGTCTGTATCTCTGTCTCTCTGTGTCTGTCTCTCTGTCTCTCTGTGTCTGTCCCTCTGTCTCTCTGTGTCTGTCTCTCTGTGTCTGTCTCTCTGTCTCTCTGTCTGTCTCTGTCTCTGTCTCTCTGTCTCTGTCTCTCTGTCTCCTGTCTGTGTCTGTCTATCTGTGTCTGTCTCTGTGTCTCTCTGTGTCTGTCTCTCTGTCTCTCTCTGTCTGTCTCTCTGTGTCTGTCTCTCTGTGTTTGTCTCTATGTGTCTGTCTCTCTGTGTCTGTCTCTCTGTGTCTGTCTCCCTGTCTCTGTCTCTCTATCTCTGTCTCTCTGTGTCTGTCTCTGTCTCTCTGTCTCCCTGTGTCTGTCTCTCTGTGTCTGTCTCTGTGTCTCGCTGTGTCTGTCTCTCTGTCTCTCTGTGTCTGTCTCTCTGTGTCTGTCTCTCTGTCTCTCGGTGTCTGTCTCTCTGTCTCTCTGTGTCTGTCTCTCTGTGTCTGTCTGTCTGTCTGTCTGTCTGTCTGTCTGTCTGTCTGTCTGTCTCCCTGTGTCTGTCTCTCTGTCTCTCTGTGTCTGTCTTTTCTCTCTGTCTCTTAATGTGTGTCTCTTGTCATGTAATATTCAACATGCAGCACGTGGTAGTGGAACTGAGAAGCTTCCTGATTCAAAAATATCAGAGAATGAATTCATCTACTCCTTTGTCTTAACTCTTAACTATTAGAGTTATACAAAGTGCAATCCTGTTCCCAGTCATAAAACTAATATTTCAGATTAGATGTATTGGTACAGTATAGTATGGTACAGATGTAGGATATTATTATTTGAGGTTAAAAAAGGCGTCAAAAGATTGTAATTTCCACTTTAAAAAGTCAGACTATATTTGCCCTAACGAAAAATGTATCAACCCTTGCAAAACAATATCCATTAATTATAATCCACATAATTATTCCAATTTCCTGTTTATGCAGGATCATTGTTCTCAAATTAAAATCCTACATCTGTAGAAGCCAGTGTGTTTGTGCGACTGGCTCCATCTTTGTCTGTCCAAGGCCCCTCTGCGTTCCTCCAGTACCCGTTCTCCTGTCGTTGGCACCATAACCCTTCTGTCAGTCACTCAGCATGGCGAAGGAGCTGTCAATGCTGATAAGCCAATGGGACAAGACCTTGGGATGTTTTAACGTCACTCTTCTTAGGATCCCTTCAATGAAAGCATCACTGAGTGTCTTAGCTCTCTCTCTCTCTCTCTCTCTCTCTCTCTCTCTCTCTCTCTCTCTCTCCCTCTCTCTCTCTCTTTCTTTCTCTCTCTCTCTCTCTTTCTTTTTCTTTCTCTTTCTTTCTTTCTTTCTTTCTTTCTTTCTTTCTTTCTTTCTTTCTTTCTTTCTCTCTCTCTCTCTCTCTCTCTCTTTCTTTCTTTTTCTCTCTCTTTCTTTTTCTCTCTCTTTCTTACTTTCTTTCTTTCTTTCTCTCTCTTTCTTTTTCTCTTTCTTTCTTTCTTTCTTTCTTTCTTTCTTTCTTTCTTTCTTTCTTTCTTTCTTTCTTTCTTTCTTTCTTTCTTTCTCTCTCTCTCTCTCTCTCTCTCTCTCTCTCTCTCTCTCTCTCTCTCTCTCTCTCCCTCTATATCTCTGACTCTCTCCCTCTCTATCTCTCTCTCTTTCTCTCTTTCTCTCACCCTCTCTATCTCACCCTCTCTTTTTTCTCACAGACACCTACACAAGCTCACACACTCCCTAACTCTCCCTAGCATGTTCTCACATACGTTCTCTCTGAACAAATCATTTCTCTGAAATTTAAACTCTCACTTTATTTATCCTGTTTGACTATCGCATAACCTTGTTCTGTGTTTCACTCTGAGCCGTCTCCCTCACTGCACTGGCATGTCTGAGTCTGACCATGTGTTGTGTTGTTCAGTCAGCTCTGTTTTAACAAGGAGAGTGTGTGGAGATCACAACCCTCTTGTTCTAGATGGGTCCGGGATGACCACGGACAACAGGCCCGGGGAGGGAATGTGATTATTATTGACTGACTGTACAGAAATCAAATAGACCAATGGCAGTCCAGCTCTATGTAAGTCACTGGCCTGGGCAAAGTTGTGGATGTCCTTCCTATAGGCCATCTATGAAAAGTGGTTGTTGTATTATGTGTAATGTCCATTATGTACATTGTGTGAGCAGTGCAGTGTTAGTGTGCCGTCTTTCGGATTGGACGTTAAACGGGTTGTCCTGACTCTCTGAGGTCATTGAAGATTCCTTGGCACTTATCGTAAGAGTAGGGGTGTTAACCACAGTGTCCTTGCTAAATTCCCAAGCTGTCCCTCATACCATCATGGCCAACTAATTATTCCCAGTTCCCAATTGGCTCATTCATCACCCCTCCTCTCCCCTGTAACTATTCCCCAGGCTGTTGCTGTAAATTAGAACTTGTTCTCAGTCAACTTACCTGGTAAAATAACGGATAAATTAAATGAAATTAAAACATAACTGGGCTCTATACAGGGGGTACTGAGTCAGTGTGAGGGGTTACAGGTTAGTTGAGGTCATTTGTACATGTAGGTAGGGGTGAAGTGACTATGCATACCTATTAAACAGTGATTAGCAGCAGAGTACAAACAAATGGAGGAGGGGTCAATGTAAATAGTCCAGGTGGCCATTTGATTAATTGTTCAACAGTCTTATGGCTTGGGGGGTAGAAGCTGTTACGGAACCTTTTGATCCTGGACTACCGGAGCTCGTGTTCCGCTTACCGTGTGGTAGCAGAGAGAACAGTCTATGACTCAGGTGACTCGAGTCTCTGACAATTTCATGGGCTTTCCTCTGACTGTCTAAGGATCTCTCTGTACTTTGCTCAATTCATCTTTCCCACAATTCTGACTAGTCCCTGGTGCTGAAAAATATCCCCACAGAATGATGCTACCACCACCATGCTTCACAGTAGCGATGGTACCAGGTTTCCTCCAGACTTGACAGTTGACATTCAGGCCAAAGAGTTCAATATTGCTTTAATCAGACCAGAGAATCTTGTTTCTCATGGTCTGAGAGTCCTTTAGGTGCCTTTTGGCAAACTCCAAGCTGGCTGTCATGGGTATTTTACTGAGCAGTGGCTTCCATCTGCCCCCTCTACCATAATGCCCTGATTGATGGAGTGCTGCAGAGGTGGTTGTCCTTCTGGAAGGTTCTCCCATCTCCACAGAGGAACTCTGGAGCTCTGTCAGAGTGACCATTGGGTTCTAGGTCACCTCCTTGACCAAGGCCCTTCGCCCCCGATTGCTCAGTTTGGCCGGGCGGCCAGCTCCAGGAAGAGTCTTGGTGGTTCCAAAGTTATTCAGTTTTTAAGAATGATGGAGGCCACTGTGTTCCTGGGGACCTTCAATGCTGCCGTGGTTACTGTTGTGGTTACTGTTTCGGTTACTGTTTTCGTTACTGTTGTGGTTACTGTTGTGGTTACTGTTGTGGTTACTGTTGTGGTTACTGTTGTGGTTATTGTTGTGGTTACTGTTGTGGTTACTGTTGAGGTGACTGTTGTGGTTACTGCTGTGGTTACTGTTGTGGTTATTGTTGTGGTTACTGTTGTGGTTACTGTTGTGGTTATTGTTGTGGTTATTGTTGTGGTTACTGTTGTGGTTATTGTTGTGGTTACTGTTGTGGTTACTGTTGTGGTGACTGTTGAGGTTACTGTTGTGGTGACTGTTGTGGTTACTGTTGTGGTGACTGTTGAGGTTACTGTTGTGGTGACTGTTGTGGTTACTGTTGTGGTTACTGTTGAGGTGACTGTTGTGGTTACTGTTGTTGTTATTGTTGTGGTTACTGTTGTGGTTACTGTTGTGGTGACTGTTGTGGTTATTGTTGTGGTGACTGTTGTGGTTACTGTTGTGGTGACTGTTGTGGTTACTGTTGTGGTTACTGTTGTGGTTACTGTTGTGGTTATTGTTGTGGTTATTGTTGTGGTTACTGTTGTGGTTACTGTTGTGGTGACTGTTGTGGTTACTGTTGTGGTTACTGTTGTGGTTACTGTTGTGGTGACTGTTGTGGTTACTGTTGTGGTGACTGTTGTGGTTATTGTTGTGGTGACTGTTGTGGTTACTGTTGTGGTGACTGTTGTGGTGACTGTTGTGGTTACATGTTGTGGTGACTGTTGTGGTGACTGTTGTGGTGACTTTGTGGTTAAAGCTGTTGTGGTGACTGTTATATTTATTGTTGTAATGACTATTTTTATTGTTGTGGTTACTGTTGTGGTGACTGTTGTGGTTACTGTTGTGATAAAATATTTATCTCATTCTATTTTTGAAACAGTGTTGTTTGAATACAATGTTGTGACATGTTGTCCCCTTTGAACTTCTCTACTGACCTCTTTCTTGATCTTTCTGTGTTTGAAAGTGATGAGGTGGTGCATGTCTCCACAAATTCTGTTTTGGGGAATGTGAGTGAAGATTTATTTTCTCCCTCTGCAAAGTGGGCAGTCTTTTTGTGGACTGTGAGAGCTTCTTTAAACTACTGACAGAACCATGCAATGAGGAAGCAGGATAGGAGAGAGAGAGATCTGCAAAGAATTAGAGAACAAACCGGATTTCGATAAACTCCCATATCTGCTTAGTGATATTCCACAGTGTGCCATCACAGCAGCAACATGTGTGACCTGTAGCCACAAGAAAAGGGCAACCAGTGAAGAACAAACACCATTGTAAATAAAACCCATATTTATGCTAATTTATTTTCCCTTTTGTACTTTAACTTCTTATGGTATAGGGGACACTTACGTCCCACTTGGGCAAAAGCCAGAGAAATGCGTGGCAAAAACAACTTTCATTAAATCACATATATTCAATTAAATCAACACTCGTTGTGAATCAAGCCAACATGGCAGATTTTAAAAAGGCTTTCTGGCGAAAGCATAAGAAGCTATTATCTGATGATATCACAACAGTAAACAAAGAGGGTAGCATATTTCATCCCTGCAGGCATTACACAAAACGCAGGAATAAAATCTAAAACATGCTGTACCTTTGACGAACTTCTTTTGTTGGCACTCCAATATGTCCCATAAATATCACAATTGGTCCTTTTGTTTGATTAATTCCGTCCATATATATTCACAATGTCAATTTATTTGTCGCATTTGATCCAGAAAAATCAGCTTCCAAAATGCGCAACGTCACTACAAAATATTTCAAAAGTTGCGTATACACTTTGCCAAAATATTTCAAACTATTTTTGTAATACAACTTTAGGTATTTTTAAACGTTAATAATCGATCAAATTGTAGACGGGTCTATCTGTGTTCAATACAGGAACACAACAAACCAAGCTACTTTTCAAGTCTTGCGCAACTCTCAACAGTGTTACGCAGTTCCTAGATGGCCTTACTTCTTCATTGCACAAAGGAATAACCTCAACCAAATTCCAAAGACTGGTGACATCCAGTGGAAGCGGTAGGAACTGAAAACAAATTCCTAAGAAATATAGTTTCCCAATGAGAACTCACTGAACAGACAGAGACCTGAAAAAAATATTCTGAATAGTTTGTCGTCTGGGTTTTGCCTGCTACATAAGTTCTGTTATTCTCACATACACGATTTAAAGAGTTTTAGAAACATCAGAGTGTTTTCTATGCATATCTTATTTTCTTGGCATGAGTAGCAGGAAGTTGAAATTGGGCACGCTATTTATCCAAAAGTGAAAACGCTGCCCCCTATACCTTAAGAAGTTAACCATTTGTACCACTGTATATACATACTAAGACATTTGTATTGTCTTTATTCTTCTGGAATGTCTGTGAGTGTAATGTTTACTTTTCATTTTTATTGTTTATTTCACTTTTGTATATTATCTACTACACTTGCTTTGGCAATGTTAACATTTGTTTCACATGCCAATAAAGCCCATTGGATTGAGAGATAGATAGCTGGGGAGGGAGGGACAAATTGTTGGACAGATATATGAGAGAGAGAGAGAGCGAGAGCAAGAGAGTGAGAGAGAGAGAGCATGAGAGAGCATGAGAGAGAAGAGAGAGAGAGAGAGCATGAGAGAGCATGAGAGAGAAGAGAGAGAGAGAGAGCGAGAGAGAGAGAGAGAGCGAGAGAGAGAGAGAGCGAGAGAGAGAGAGAGAGCGAGAGAGAGAGAGCGAGAGAGAGAGAGAGAGAGAGCGAGAGAGAGAGAGAGAGAGAGCGAGAGAGAGAGAGCGAGAGAGAGAGAGAGCGAGAGAGAGAGAGAGAGCGAGAGAGAGAGAGAGCGAGAGAGAGAGAGAGAGAGAGAGAGAAAGAGTCTGAGTTGATTTGCTGTATTCGTCTACCAAACAGAAACAGTCATCTGGTCTTCGTATAAGCTAATTCATCTCCTTCCTGTTTTGTCCCAATGCAGCCTGATGGATTAATTTGATGCCTCTCTCCCTTCCCCTGGTCCTGATCAACACTGGCACAATGGTCTACGGTAGCCAAACGTAGGAGGTGGCCCACACACACAGCCAGAGCCTTGTATTTACATAATCTTAATAGATAGCTCTGCACACAGCTCCATTAATTACCATAAACAGAGGAGAGATACTGTAGCTACAACACAATTTTCTGTTTCTTAATTTCCACCTTCATTGAAAGCTTTCCTCCCCGAGTCTATCTGAAACTCCTGTGAGAGAGAGAGAGAGAGAGAGAGAGAGAGAGAGAGAGAGAGAGAGAGAGATAAGAAGATAGACAGAATTTTAAAAAAGAGAGATGATGGAGGAGATTAGCATTTTCTCTCACTGGCTGGCAGGTAGTGAGCTGGCATAGATAATGTTGTCTGAGGGAGATGTCAGGTAGGGAGCTAGCATGGATAATGTTGTCTGAGGGAGATGTCAGTTAGGGAGCTAGCATAGATAATGTTACTGAGGGAGATATCAGGTACGGAGCAAGCATGGATCATGTTGTCTGAGGGAGATGTCAGGTAGGGAGCTAGCATGGATAATGTTGTCTGAGGGAGATGTCAGGTAGGGAGCTAGCATAGATAATGTTGTCTGAGGGAGATGTCAGGTAGGGAGCTAGCATGGATAATGTTGTCTGAGGGAGATGTCAGGTAGGGAGCTAGCATAGATAATGTTACTGAGGGAGATATCAGGTACGGAGCAAGCATGGATCATGTTGTCTGAGGGAGATGTCAGGTAGGGAGCTAGCATAGATAATGTTGTCTGAGGGAGATGTCAGGTAGGGAGCTCGCATGGATAATGTTGTCTGAGGGAGATGTCAGTTAGGGAGCTAGCATGGATAATGTTGTCTGAGGGAGATGTCAGCGAGGGAGCTAGCATGGATAATGTTGTCTGAGGGAGATGTGAGCGAGGGAGCTAGCATGGATAATGTTGTCTGAGGGTAGGGAGCTAGCATGGATAATGTTGTCTGAGGGAGATGTCAGGTAGGGAGCTAGCATGGATAATGTTGTCTGAGGGTAGGGAGCTAGCATGGATAATGTTGTCTGAGGGTAGGGAGCTAGCATGGATAATGTTATCTGAGGGAGATGTCAGGTAGGGAGCTAGCATGGATAATGTTGTCTGAGGGTAGGGAGCTAGCATGGATAATGTTGTCTGAGGGTAGGGAGCTAGCATGGATAATGTTATCTGAGGGAGATGTCAGGTAGGGAGCTAGCATGGATAATGTTGTCTGAGGGTAGGGAGCTAGCATGGATAATGTTGTCTGAGGGTAGGGAGCTAGCATGGATAATGTTGTCTGAGGGAGATGTCAGGTAGGGAGCTAGCATGGATAATGTTGTCTGAGGGTAGGTCACAACACAGGATGTTGGTGACATCTGAATTGGGAAAGATGGGCGTGCTGGATAGCTGGAGCAGAATAGTTGGACTGGTTTCAAATACATCAAACACATGATGCCATTCCATTTGCTTTGTTCCAGCCATTATTATGAGCCGTCCTCCCCTCAGTGGTCTCCACTGGTGCACAAGTACAGTGAAATGCCTTTCTTCTCAACCCCAATAATGCAGTAATCAATATTGATGTAATTCTAAAAATAACAAGGTAGAACAAAAACACACGAGAAATAAAAATAAGAAGAACATGATAAAGTAAGTTAGCACAGTATACAGTGTCAAAATACCATATTTCCAATGTGCAGAGATACTGGATCGATAGAGATAGAGACTGATACAGATAGCTTGGCTTCAGTATTCACGCCCCTTGACTTTTTCCCAAAGATTTTTTGTTAAAGCCTGATTTTTCAATAGATTAAATTTGAGAAGTTTTTGTGACTGACCTACACGCATTTAAAAATTGAATTTTCCAAATTAATAAAAAATGGGGCACTCAGTTCACAACGTCGACGTCAGCAAATGGCTTGCACACGCGGCGCCATACATGTGGTCTGCGGTTATGAGGCCAGTTGGACGTACTGCAAAATTCTCTAAAATGACGTTGGAGGCGGCTTATGGTGGAGGAATTAACATTCAATTCTCTGCCAAAAAGCTCTGGTAGACATTCATGCAGTCGGCATTCAAATTACAAGCCCCCTCAAAATTTGAGAAATCCGTTGCATTGTGTTGTGTGACAAAACCTCACATTTTAGAGCGGCATTTTATTGTCCCCGGCACAAGGTGCACCTGTGTAATGATCATGCTGTTTAATCAGCTTCTTTATATGCCATACTTGTCAGGTGGATGGATTATAGTCCTGTAGTCCTGTAGCTCAGTTGGTAGAGCATGGCGCTTGTAACGCCAGGGTAGCGGGTTCGATTCCCGGGACCACCCATACGTAGAATGTATGCACACATGACTGTAAGTCGCTTTGGATAAAAGCGTCCGCTAAATGGCATATATTATTATTATTATTATATTATTATTATATTATTATCTTGGCAAAGGAGAAATGCTCACTAACAGGGATGTAAACACATTTTTGAGTGGCCTTTTATTGTCCCCGGCACAAGGTGCACCTGTGTAATGATCCTGCTGTTTAATCAGCTTCTTTATATGCCATACTTGTCAGGTGGATGGATTATCTTGGCAAAGGAGAAATGCTCACAAACAGGGCTGTAAACACATTTTTTGCACGACAGTTGTGAGAATAAAGAGAGAGGTGGAAGAAACTCCGGTAAAACACTTTACATGTTGCATTTATATTTTTGTTCAATATGTAAATATATATATATAAATATATATATACGATATACACTACATGGCAAGAACGTATGTGGTCACACCTTCAAATGAGTGGATTCAGCTATTTCAGCCACACCAGTTGCCGACAGATGTATCAAATCAAGCAGACAGACATCACATTTCCATAGACAGATATCGACATGTAGAATGGCCCGCACTGAAGAGCTCAGTGACATTCAAACAAGCTCACAGAACGGGACCAACGAGTGCTGAAGAGAGTAGTGCATAAAAATTGTCTGTCGGTTGCAACACTAACTACCGAGGTCCTAACTGCCTCTGGAAGCAATGTCAGCACACTGTTTGTTGGCAGCTTCATGAAATGTGTTTTTCGATGGCCGAGTAGCCGAGAAGCCGCACACAAGCCAAAGAATATCATGTGTAACGCCAAGCATCGGCTGGAGTGGTGTAAAGCTCGCCACCATTGGTCTCGGAGCAGTGGAAATGTGTTCTCTGGAGTGACGAATCACGCTTCACCATCTGGCAGTCCAACGGACGTATTTGGGTTTCATGGATATCAAGAGATGAAATGAGTTGGGCTGCAGAGTGAAGGAAAAGTAGCCAATAAGTGCTCATCATATGTATCATATCCTTCAAGTCTGTTGGAAAAGCATTTCAGGTGAAGCTGGTTGAGAGAATGTTGAGAGAGTGTGAAAAGCTGTCATCAAGGCAAAGGCTGGCAACTTTAAAAAAATATAAAATATAAAATATATTTTCATTTGTTGACAACTTCTTCAGGATTGGTGGGTCCCCTGCGGGACGGTTGAGTTAACGTAGGCTAATACGATTAGCATGAGTTTGTAAGTATCAAGAACATTTCCCAGGACATAGACATATCTGATATTGGCAGAAAGCTTAAATTAGTGTTTATCTAACTGCTCTGTTCAACTTACAGTAGCTTTACAGTGAAATAATATCATGCTATTGTTTGAGGAGAGTGCACAGTTTTGAACATGAAAAGTTATTAATAAAGACATTAGGCACATTTGGGCAGTCTTGATACAACATTTTGAATAGAAATGCAATGGTTCATTGGATCACTTTGCAAATACACTGCTGCCATCTAGTGGCCAAAATCTAAATTGCACCTAAGCTGGAATAATGCATTGTGGCCATTCTCTTGCATTTCAAAGATGATGGTTGTTTTTTTCTTTGTATTATCTTTTACCAGATCTGAGCTACAGGCAGTTAGATTTGGGCTTGATGTCATTTTAGGCGAATATTGAACAAATGGGGTCGATCCTTAAGAGTTTGGTTACTACATGATTCCATATGTGTTATGTCATAGTTTGTATGCCTTCACTATTATTCTACAGTGTAGAAAATAGCCAAATAGAGAAAACCCCTTGGATGAGAAGGTGTGTCCAATATTTTGACTGGAATTGTACGTAGAGGTATAGGTTAAGAATTTGTTCATCTTGCCAATGAAAGAATAATTAAAGTAGTTGGTTGCTCCTCATTACACGCGACAGACCAACAAATATTATTTACATCTTCAACATACGAATCACTACTAAACTTATTGTGTGACCTTTTATAAAATGTATTAGGCCCAGCCTTGGATAATATGTAGTGTTTGATTATGCACTTCAAATGTTGCATGACAATTATTAAATTTCAGTATATGACACATTCTGCTCCATATTCCATATTCTGTATTTAATTATATGATATACAAGCTTTAATAATGTGTTCTTTGTATCATAACAAGCTGGCA
>NC_068454.1:5797402-5822402 GCF_023373465.1 Oncorhynchus keta | reverse complement strand
TCCCAGCCTATTTCTTTGAACCGTTCTTTCCTTCCTCCTTTCTTTTTTCTCTCTCTCAGCAGAAAGTTGTCACGAGTTTAATTGCTACAGGTGACACAGAGGTAGGAAAACAGAATTAACCTTGCCAGCAAAAAAAAGCCTCCTCTCCCCTCCTTCCCTCCCTCCCTGCACCAAACATATTAGTTAGATATAACATTTGCGTGACTAAGATCTCCCTGGCAAAAACGTCAAAATGAATGACAGATTCCTTAAGTTCTCTTTGATTTATTCAGACTATTTTGAGGCTACAGCATCTCAAAATTAACCAACAGCAATATTGCCACTTTTTTTCGTATTTTTCAAGCGAAGGTCTTCAAATCTTTTGTATGTGATTTTGTTTAATATATTTTTTAAACAATATAAAACATACACATAGAAACGGCAACATCATACAAAACATCCTTACATCACACCTGCCCACACCCACATCTCCCAGCGGCCACTTGGTCTCAAACTGCACGATTTTGATTCTTTCCATCGCACTTCTAATGAAGCATTTTACTTTTCCATTGCACGAAGGTCAGAGAGGACTATTGTCCAACCCATCAGGTAACTCAAGAGGACTATTGTCCAACCAATCAGGTAACTCAAGAGGACTATTGTCCAACCCATCAGGTAACTCAAGAGGACTATTGTCCAACCCATCAGGTAACTCAAGAGGACTATTGTCCAACACATCAGGTAACTCAAGAGGACTTTTGTCCAACCAATCAGGTAACTCAAGAGGACTATTGTCCAACCAATCAGGTAACTCAAGAGGACTATTGTCCAACCAATCAGGTAACTCAAGAGGACTATTGTCCAACCCATCAGGTAACTCACTCAAGAGGACTTTTGTCCAACCAATCAGGTAACTCAAGAGGACTATTGTCCAACCAATCAGGTAACTCAAGAGGACTATTGTCCAACCAATCAGGTAACTCAAGAGGACTATTGTCCAACCAATCAGGTAACTCAAGAGGACTATTGTCCAACCAATCAGGTAACTCAAGAGGACTATTGTCCAACCAATCAGGTAACTCAAGAGGACTATTGTCCAACCAATCAGGTAACTCAAGAGGACTATTGTCCAACCAATCAGGTAACTCACTCAAGAGGACTATTGTCCAACCAATCACTAACTCAAGAGGACTATTGTAACCAATCAGGTAACTCAAGAGGACTATGTCTGTCCAATCAGGTAACTCAAGAGGACTATTGTCCACACCAATCAGGTAACTCAAGAGGACTATTGTCCAACCCATCAGGTAACTCAAGAGGACTATTGTCCAACCAATCAGGTAACTCAAGAGAACTATTTTCCAATCAATCAGTTGTAACTCAAGAGGACTATTGTCCAACCCATTAGGTAACTCAAGAGGACATTGTCCAACCCATCAGGTAACTCAAGAGGACTATTGTCCAACCAATCAGGTAACTCAGAGGACTATTGTCCGACCCATCTAACTCAAGAGGACTATTGTCCAACTCAATCAGGTAACTCAAGAGGACTCATTGCTCAACCAATCAGGTAACTCAAGAGGACTTTGTGAACCCATCAGGTAACTTTTAAGAGAATGACTATTGTAATAATCAGGTAACTCAAGAGAACTATTGTCCAACCAATCAGGTTCTCTCAAGAGGACTATTGTCCAACCCATCAGGTAACTCCCCTTCCTATTCTCCAACCCATCAGGTAACTCAAGAGGACTATTCCATCCCCCCAATCAGGTAACTCTCTCAAGAGGACTATTGTCCAACCAATCAGGTAACTTCACTAAGAGGACTATTGTCCAACCAATCAGGTAACTCAAGAGAACTATTGTCCAACCCATCAGGTAACTCAAAACCTTCCTTTAGGACTATTGTCCAACCAATCAGGTAACTCAAGAGAACTATTGTCCAACCCCCTCAGGTAACTTCAAGAGGACTATTGTCCAACCAATATTCAACTCAAGAGAACTATTGTCCAACCCATCAGGTAACTCAAGAGGACTATTGTCCAACCAATCAGGTAACTCAAGAGGACTATTGTCCAACCCATCAGGTAACTCAAGAGGACTATTGTCCAACCCATCAGGTAACTCAAGAGGACTTTTGTCCAACCAATCAGGTAACTCAAGAGGACTATTGTCCAACCAATCAGGTAACTCAAGAGGACTATTGTCCAACCCATCAGGTAACTCAAGAGGACTATTGTCCAACCCATCAGGTAACTCAAGAGGACTTTTGTCCAACCAATCAGGTAACTCACTCAAGAGGACTATTGTCCAACCAATCAGGTAACTCAAGAGGACTATTGTCCAACCAATCAGGTAACTCAAGAGGACTATTGTCCAACCAATCAGGTAACTCAAGAGGACTATTGTCCAACCAATCAGGTAACTCACTCCCTTCCCTATTGTCCAACCAATCAGGTAACTCAAGAGGACTATTGTCCAACCAATCAGGTAACTCAAGAGGACTATTGTCCAACCAATCAGGTAACTCAAGAGGACTATTGTCCAACCAATCAGGTAACTCACTCAAGAGGACTTTTGTCCAACCAATCAGGTAACTCAAGAGAACTATTGTCCAACCAATCAGGTAACTCAAGAGGACTATTGTCCAACCCATCAGGTAACTCAAGAGGACTATTGTCCAACCAATCAGGTAACTCAAGAGGACTATTGTCCAACCCATCAGGTAACTCAAGAGGACTATTGTCCAACCCATCAGGTAACTCAAGAGGACTATTGTCCAACCAATCAGGTAACTCAAGAGGACTATTGTCCAACCAATCAGGTAACTCAAGAGGACTATTGTCCAACCCATCAGGTAACTCAAGAGGACTATTGTCCAACCAATCAGGTAACTCAAGAGGACTATTGTCCAACCAATCAGGTAACTCAAGAGGACTATTGTCCAACCCATCAGGTAACTCAAGAGGACTATTGTCCAATCCATCAGGTAACTCAAGAGGACTATTGTCCAACCAATCAGGTAACTCAAGAGGACTATTGTCCAACCAATCAGGTAACTCAAGAGGACTATACACTTCGGACTTTACTCTGCCATTGTGCTATAGAATTTTTTCATTTTGTCTCCTGTATAATAAATTCTATACATGAATTTATACTGGATAAAGCGTACATTTTTGTTAACTGTAATTTAGTTGGTTATGTTCCAACACTCTCTACATCTTGTGCCGATATCAGTTATTTTTAAATAAGGTTCCAATAGATTATGTATTTTTCTTAGAGGTTGTCAGTTGTATAGGCTGTGTGCAAGGTTTTGTATAGCTTACCGATCAAATGAATATATCCTTTTCTGACTCAAATAGGATTTCCTCAAGATTGCTCAAAAATATTTTACATCAAAAGTTTGTGATATGAACTTTTAAGTTGAATGACTTTGATAATATCTGCATTGGTCAAAACTTTTCCCTCCCCTTCCTTTTCTCTCCCCTTCCTATTCCCTCTCCCCCTTCCTATTCCATCTCCCCCTTCCTTTTCCCTCTCCCCCTTCCTTTTCCCTCCCCTTCCTATTCCATCTCCCCCTTCCTTTTCCCTCTCCCCCTTCCTTTTCCCTCCCCTTCCTATTCCATCTCCCCCTTCCTTTTCCCTCCCCTTCCTTTTCTCTCTCCTTCCTATTCCCTCTCCCCTTCCTATTCCATCTCCCCCTTCCTTTTCCCTCCTCCCCCTTCTGTTTTCCCCTTTCTTCCATCTCCTTCCTCTCCCCTTCCATTTTCTCTCCCCTTCCTATTCCTCTCCCCTTCCTATTCCATCTCCCCCTTCCTATTCCATCTCCCCTTCCTTTTCCCTCTCCCCCTTCCTTTTCCCTCCCCTTCCTATTCCATCTCCCCCTTCCTTTTCCCTCTCCCCTTCCTTTTCCCTCTTCCTATTCCATCTCCCCCTTCTTTTCCCTCTCCCCCTTCCTTTTCCCTCCCCTTCCTCTTCCCTCTCCCCCTTCCTTTTCCCTCCCCTTCCCCCTCTCCCCCTTCCTTTTCCCTCTCCCCCTTCCTTTTCCCTCTCCCCCTTCCTTTTCCCTCTTCCCCTTCCTTTTCCCTCCCCCCTTTCCCTTTCCTTCCTTTCCTCTCCCCTCCTTTTCCCTCCCCCTGCCTTTTCCCTCTCCCCATCCTTTTCCCTCCTTTCCTTTTCCCTCTCCCCAGAGAGAGAGAGAGAGAGAGAGAGAGAGAGACCTACCTTTTCCCTCTCCCCTTCCTTTTCCCTATTCCCTTCCTTTTCCCTATTCCCCTTCCTTTTCCCTATTCCCCTTCCTTTTCCTCCCCCCCCTTTCCCTTCCCTTCCTTTTCTCCCCTCCCCCTTCCTTTTTTCCCTCCTCTTCCCCCTTCCTTTTTTCCCTCCCCCTTCCCTTCCCTCTCCTTCCTTTCCCTCTCCCCTTCCTTTTCCCTCTCCCCCTTCCTTTTCCCTCCCCCTTCCTTTTCCCTCTCCCCCTTCCTTTTCCCTCTCCCCTTCCTTTTCCCTCTCCCCCTTCCTTTTCCCTCTCCCCCTTCCTTTTCCCTCCCCCTTCCCTTTCCCTCCCCTTCCTTTTCCCCCTTCCCCTTCCCTCTCCCCCTTCCTTTTCCCTCTCCCCCTTCCTTTACCCTCTCCCCCTTCCTTTTCCCTCTCCCCCTTCCTTTTCCCTCTCCCCCTTCCTTTTCCCTCTCCCCCTTCCTTTTCCCTCTCCCCCTTCCTTTTCCCTCTCCCCCTTCCTTTTCCTCTCCCCCTTCCTTTTCCCTCTCCCCCTTCCTTTTCCCTCTCCCCCTTCCTTTTCCCTCCCCCCCTTCCTTTTCCCTCTCCCTTCCTTTTCCCTCTCCCCCTTCCTTTTCCCTCCCCCCCTTCCCCATTCCTTTCCTCTCCCCCCTTCCTTTTCCCTTTCCTTCTCCCCCTTCCTTTTCCCTCTCCCCTTCCTTTTCCCTCCCCCCCTTCCTTTTTCCTCTCCCCATTCCTTTTCCCTCTCCCCCTTCCTTTTCCCTCCTCCCCCTCCTTTTCCCTTCCTTTTTTCCCTCCTCCCCTTCCTTTTCCCTCTCCCCCTTCCTTTTCCCTCTCCCCCTTCCTTTTCCCTCTCCCCCTTCCTTTTCCCTCCCTCTTTCCCTTCCCTTCCTTGCCGTCAACCTCTCTTTTGGTGCCTCTTAAGTAACATTCACAGGCTGATAAAATAATACTTGCTGCCTCAGGGGAGGGGACTCTAAATCTATTAACAACACAAAGAGAGGCACTGGATTTCATCACTCAAGCCTGTACTGACACAACCCTGCAGTCTGGAAAATAGGGGTCAGAGAATGGGGAAGGTGTGTATAACCAATCACCAAGCTGTGTGTGTGTGTGTAAACATTGACCATGCTCTGTGTGTGAGGAGTGAGTGTGTGTGTGTGTGTGTGTAAACATTGACCATGCTCTGTGTGTGAGGAGTGAGTGAGTGAGTGTGTGTGTGTGTGTGTGTGTGTGTGTGTGTGTGTGTGTGTGTGTGTGTGTGTGTGTGTGTGTGTGTGTGTGTGTGTGTGTGTGTGTGTGTGTGTGTGTGTGTGTGTGTGTAAACATTGACCATGCTCTGTGTGTGAGTGAGTGAGTGAGTGTGTGAGTGAGTGTGTGTGTGTGTGTGTGTGTGTGTGTGTGTGTGTGTGTGTGTGTGTGTGTGTGTGTGTGTGTGTGTGTGTGTGTGTGTGTGTGTGTGTGTGTGTGTGTGTGTGTAAACATTGACCATACTCCGTGTGTGAGGAGTGAGTGAGTGAGTGAGTGAGTGAGTGAGTGAGTGAGTGAGTGAGTGAGTGAGTGAGTGAGTGAGTGAGTGTGTGTGTGTAACCATGCCTCGTCTGTGACCATGTTTCTCCGGGTGAGAGGCCCTCGTCTGTGACCATGTTTCTCCATGTGAGAGGCCCTCGTCTGTGACCATGTTTCTCCATGTGAGAGGCCCTCGTCTGTGACCATGTTTCTCCATGTGAGAGGCCCTCGTCTGTGACCATGTTTCTCCATGTGAGAGGCCCTCTATCTGTGACCATGTTTCTCCATGTGAGAGGCCCTCGTCTGTGACCATGTTTCTCCATGTGAGAGGCCCTCGTCTGTGACCATGTTTCTCCATGTGAGAGGCCCTCGTCTGTGACCATGTTTCTCCATGTGAGAGGCCCTCGTCTGTGACCATGTTTCTCCATGTGAGAGGCCCTCGTCTGTGACCATGTTTCTCCATGTGAGAGGCCCTCGTCTGTGACCATGTTTCTCCGGGTGAGAGGCCCTCGTCTGTGACCATGTTTCTCCATGTGAGAGGACCTCGTCTGTGACCATGTTTCTCCATGTGAGAGGCCCTCGTCTGTGACCATGTTTCTCCGGGTGAGAGGACCTCGTCTGTAACCATGTTTCTCCATGTGAGAGGACCTCGTCTGTGACCATGTTTCTCCGGGTGAGAGGACCTCGTCTGTAACCATACTCCATTGCAACCCAATGACGCAGGCAGGGGTAGAGGTAGGCTTGCGGGAGTTAGTCAAGCATGTCCCCACTTGAGAAAAAGCTCTCTTAGTGAAAGGAAAGAGGAAGAGATGGGGGAGCACTGAATGGTCTGTAGCTAAGCTGCCAAAGCCTGACTGCCGTGTGTCTGTGTGGGTGTGTGTGCGGTAATGTGTGTGTTTGAGAGAGAGAGACAGAGAGAGAGAGAGAGAGAGAGAGAGAGACAAAGAGAGACAGAGAGACAGAGACATAGTGACAGAGACAGAGACAGAGTGACAGAGAGAGAGAGAGAGAGAGAGAGAGAGAGAGAGAGAGAGAGAGAGAGAGAGAGAGAGAGACAGAGAGAGAGAGAGAGAGAGAGAGAGAGAGAGAGAGAGAGAGAGAGAGAGACAGAGAGACAGAGAGACAGAGACAGAGAGAGAGACAGAGAGACAGAGAGAGACAGAGAGAGAGAGAGAGAGAGAGAGAGAGAGAGAGAGAGACAGAGAGACACAGAGAGAGAGAGAGACACAGAGAGACAGAGAGAGACACAGAGAGACACAGAGAGAGAGAGAGAGACACAGAGAGACAGAGAGAGACACAGAGAGACAGAGACAGAGACACAGAGACAGAGAGACAGAGAGACAGAGAGAGAGAGAGAGAGAGAGAGAGAGAGAGAGAGAGAGAGAGAGAGAGAGAGAGAGAGGACATTTACATTACATTTAAGTCATTTAGCAGACGCTCTTATCCAGAGCGACTTACAAATTGGTGCATACACCTTATGACAACCAGTGGAACAGCCACTTGCATCTAAATCTTGTTGGGGGAGAAGGGGGTGAGAAGGATTACTTACCCTTACTTACCCTATCCTAGGTATTAGGACAAATAATCATACAGACTAATGGTATCTACAGATGCAGAGGCTCTAGAAGAAAATAAAAAATATCTAAAAGGGGTTGTATGTAAGTCCAAAACGGAGTTACGATGGGACTCAATGGGTTAAAAGGAGGAGGTGAGAGAATATATTAAGGGAATACGTGGAATATAGCTTCTGTATTTACAACTCCCCAGTTCCCATATCTACAGCAATGTCCAAAAGTCTGAGAACACATTGTGCCTTTTTTATACCAGAAACAGAACAAGGAGAGAAAAAAAAAAGAATGAAGTTGACATTTGGACTGAATTACAATAAGTCACGTTGTTCGCTCAGTCGCTCTTTTCACCCTCAAATCGCTGAAAATCCTTCTGGACCTTTACAGAGGGAGCTGTTGGTGTAGGTACATCCCTTTACACTTAAAATGGTTCTACCTGTCATGTTGGTATGAATGATTTGGGAGACAGGCGCAGGAATGCTTAACTTGTTTTTATTTTATTTTATACAAATTACGGCGTGGGATGAAGACCAAACAAACACGTAATGAAAAACACAGGGTTGAAACCCAAAACCAAAAAGAGCGAGGAGTACCTCAAATAAATAAACGGGGCGAGACCCGAAAACACAAGCACGCAACGGTATAATAAATAAATAACTATAATTATATATAATATAATAATAATATAAATAAATAACACACGATGATTAACACACGGGACGAGACCCTTTAATCATCCGAAAAAAGGGCACGAAAGCCCAAAACACACAGCACAGGTACTCACACGCACCAATGGACATTGGAACAATAATGGAACAGCCCAATGGAAACCAAAGGACACATTTATACAAGTACTAATCCGTGGGAAATAGGGGACAGGTGTGTGTGTGATGAAAGTTCCGGATGGTTCCGTGACACCTTTCAACATGTCAATCAATACCTCTCACAAATACTAGAAGTGATGAAGTCAATCTCGCCTCCGCTTTGAGTCTGGAGAGATTGACATGCATATCATTAATGTTTGCTCTCTGTGTTCATCCAAGGGACAGCTGTGCTGCTCTGTTCTGAGCCAATTGCAATTTTCCTAAGTACCTCTTTGTGGCACCCGACCACACGACTGAACAGTAGTGACCTGAACACTAAAAGGGTTGGAAACCTTTAGGAGTCAATTTAAAAAAAATACGTTATACAGTTCTGCTAAAACATTTAAAGCAGATCCCTTCCTCTAATTAGATCAATCTCCTCCCTCTTCCCTATTTTCACCATTTTCAAATATATATATATTTTGTTGTTGTCTTGGGCTGACTGAAGATTATCCGTTGTGTGGCACCACCAGTTTTGCAGAGCTGTGTGTGTGTGTATGGTTGTGTGTATGTTTGTGTGTATGTGTGTATGTGTGTGTATGGTTGTGTGTATATTTGTACGTGTGTATGTGTGTGTGCATGCATGTATTCGTCTGTGCCTATGTATGTATACAGGCGGGAATACACAACATCTTTGGAAAGACAACAGAGTAGTCTGTTGTTGTTTGTTTTACAAAAATTTAAAAATATAAAAAAGATTGGCATTTTACACTAAACTCAGGGCATTGCATGTTAACCCAAAATATATGTCTAAATTATACTATTTAAAAAGAAAGGCAGAAAACTTAGTATAAGCCAGTTTAGTGCAATCACACCATCTAGACTCACACCATCTAGACTCACACCATCTAGACTCACACCATCTATACTCACACCATCTATACTCACACCATCTATACTCACACCATCTATACTCACACCATCTATACTCACACCATCTTCACTCACACCATCTATACTCACACCATCTATACTCACACCATCTATACTCACACCATCTATACTCACACCATCTATACTCACACCATCTATACTCACACCATCTATACTCACACCATCTATACTCACACCATCTATACTCACACCATCTATACTCACACCATCTATACTCACACCATCTATACTCACACCATCTATACTCACACCATCTATACTCACACCATCTATACTCACACCATCTATACTCACACCATCTATACTCACACCATCTATACTCACACCATCTATACTCACACCATCTATATCTCTATACTCACTAGACTCACCATCTATACTCACACCATCTATACTCACCATCTATACATCTATCACACCATCTACACCCATCTATACTCACACCATCTACACCATCTATACTCACACCATCTATACTCACACCACTCACACCATCTATACTCACACCATCTATACTCACACCATCTATACTCTATACACCATCTACACTCACACCATCTATACTCACACCATCTATACTCACACCATCTATACTCACACCATCTATACTCACACACCATCTATACTCACACCATCTATCACACCATCTATACTCACACCATCTTCACACCATCACACCATCTATACTCACACCATCTATACTCACACCATCTTACTCACACCATCTATACTCACACCATCTACTACTCACACCATCTAGACTCACACCATCTATCTACTCACACCATCTATACTCACACCATCTATACTCACACCATCTATACTCACACCATCTATACTCACACCATCTATACTCACACCATCTACACTCACTCTATACTCACACCATCTATACTCACACCATCTATACTCACACCATCTATACTCACACCATCTATACTCACACCATCTATACTCACACCATCTATACTCACACCATCACACCATCTATCACTCACACCATCTATACTCACACCTATACTCACACCATCTATACTCACACCATCTATACTCACCATCCATCTATACTCACCATCTATACATCTACTCACTCTATACACCATCTATACTCACACCATCTATACTCACACCATCTATACTCACACCATCTATACTCACACCATCTATACTCACACCATCTATACTCACACCATCTATACTCACACCATCTATACTCACACCATCTAAACTCACACCATCTATATCTATCTATACTCACACCATCTATACACCATCTATACTCACACCATCTATACTCACACCATCTATACTCACACCATCTATACTCACACCATCTATACTCACACCATCTATACTCACACCATCTATACTCACACCATCTATACTCACACCATCTATACTCACACCATCTATACTCACACCATCTATACTCACACCATCTATACTCACACCATCTATACTCACACCATCTATACTCACACCATCTATACTCACACCATCTTCACTCACACCATCTATACTCACACCATCTATACTCACACCATCTATACTCACACCATCTACACCATCTATACTCACTCTATACTCACACCATCTATACTCACACCATCTATACTCACACCATCTCACACCATCTATACTCACACCATCTATACTCACACCATCTATACTCACACCATCTATACTCACACCATCTATACTCACACCATCTATACTCACACCATCTATACTCACACCATCTATACTCACACCATCTATACTCACACCATCTATACTCACACCATCTACACTCACACCATCTATACTCACACCATCTATACTCACACCATCTATACTCACACCATCTTCACTCACACCATCTATACTCACACCATCTATACTCACACCATCTATACTCACACCATCTATACTCACACCATCTATACTCACACCATCTATACTCACACCATCTACACTCACACCATCTATACTCACACCATCTATACTCACACCATCTATACTCACACCATCTATACTCACACCATCTACACCATCTATACTCACACCATCTATACTCACACCATCTACACTCACACCATCTATACTCACACCATCTATACTCTTCACACACCATCTATACTCACACCATCTACACTCACCATCTAAACATCTATACTCACACCATCTATACTCACACCATCTATCTACTCTATACTCACACCATCTATACTCACACCATCTATACTCACACCATCTATACTCACACCATCTATACTCACACCATCTACACTCACACCATCTATACTCACACCATCTATACTCACACCATCTATACTCACACCATCTATACTCACACCATCTACACACCATCTATACTCACACCATCTATCACACCATCTATACTCACACCATCTATACTCACACCATCTATACTCACACCATCTATACTCACACCATCTATACTCACACCATCTATACTCACACCATCTATACTCACACCATCTATACTCACACCATCTATACTCACACCATCTATACTCACACCATCTATACTCACACCATCTATACTCACACCATCCTCACTCACACCATCTATACTCACACCATCTATACTCACACCATCTACACTCACACCATCTATACTCACACCATCTCACTCACACCATCTATACTCACACCATCTATACTCACACCATCTACACTCACACCATCTATACTCACACCATCTACACTCACACCATCTATACTCACACCATCTTCACTCACACCATCTATACTCACACCATCTATACTCACACCATCTATACTCACACCATCTACACTCACACCATCTACACTCACACCATCTATACTCACACCATCTATACTCACACCATCTACACTCACACCATCTATACTCACACCATCTATACTCACACCATCTATACTCACACCATCTATACTCACACCATCTATACTCACACCATCTACACCATCTATACACCATCTATACTCACACCATCTATACTCACACCATCTATACTCACACCATCTATACTCACACCATCTATACTCTATACACCATCTATACTCACACCATCTACTACACCATCTATACACCCATCTATCACTCACACCATCTATACTCACACCATCTATACTCACACCATCTATACTCACACCATCTATACTCACACCATACTTCATACTCACACCATCACACCATCTATACTCACTCACACCATCTATACTCACACCATCTATACTCACACCATCTATACACCATCTATACTCACACCATCTACACACCATCACACACATCTATACTCACACCATCTATACTCACACCATCTATACACACCATCTATACACACATCTATACTCACACCATCTATACTCACACCATCTATACTCACACCATCTATACTCACACCATCTATACTCACACCATCTATACTCACACCATCTACACACTCACACCATCTATCTACTCTATCTCACACCATCTATACTCACACCATCTACTCACACCATCTATACTCACACCATCTATACTCACACCATCTATACTCACACCATCTATACTCACACCATCTATACTCACATCATCTATACTCACACCATCTATACTCACACCATCTACACTCACACCATCTTCACTCACACCATCTTCAATCACAACACTGGCAATATATTTCCACCTATTCACAATGAATGTTACATTGTTGTATGTAACACAATGTGTGATTTTACTTCCCTAATCCGTAATGCCCACTGCATTGTCCCTCTGGCCCCGAACTCAATCAAGATCTTTATTTTATTTCGTTTTGAGCCGAGTTTGAACAAAGCCAAAGCTGCTGCAGGGCATCATGGGTCTCTGTCCTCCAGGAAAGCAAAAAAAAGCTTTAACTAATGTCGTTTTTTTTTTCACGTAAGCAAATTCTTAATTACCTTACTTAATAATTAGTCCTCCGCCCACTGCCTCATATCACTCATTCAGCCAGTCTTCCATTGGTTTATTTTTCAGGAAGTGGATCCAGCACGGGTAGACAGGTTATCATCACAGTAAGTGGAGAAGACTACGGAGCTGCATCTCTCCATTCCTCCCTTCCTCTCTCTTCTCTTTTATTTTCTCCTCTGTCTGGGGAAACTTGTCCTCTAGCAGAAGAGACCTAATTTACTGGCACAACTAAACTAAGTGTAATGGAGAAAAGGAAATGACCTCTATGGTTTGTAGTGCTCTCAGAGGGAACTACCTCTATGGTTTGTAGTGCTCTCAGAGGGAACTACCTCTATGGTTTGTAGTGCTCTCAGAGGGAACTACCTCTATGGTTTGTAGTGCTCTCAGAGGGAACTACCTCTATGGTTTGTAGTGCTCTCAGAGGGAACTACCTCTATGGTTTGTAGTGCTCTCAGAGGGAACTACCTCTATGGTTTGTAGTGCTCTCAGAGGGAACTACCTCTATGGTTTGTAGTGCTCTCAGAGGGAACCACCTCTATGGTTTGTAGTGCTCTCAGAGGGAACTACCTCTATGGTTTGTAGTGCTCTCAGTGGGAACTACCTCTATGGTTTGTAGTGCTCTCAGAGGGAACCACCTCTATGGTTTGTAGTGCTCTCAGAGGAGGCTTTAAACAGCACTCTCAGGCAGTGTGACTGTGACCTAGCAAGGATCTCTTTAATTGATGTCCTGGCATTTAAACCAAAGACTGTGGGATTATGATCCATTCAAATTTCTCAGTCAAGTCCACTTTGCACCACTTCTTTTTCAGGGTGTAAAGCACGATGAGTCTCTCTCTCTCTGTCTGTCTGTCTGTCTGTCTGTCTGTCTGTCTGTCTGTCTGTCTGTCTGTCTGTCTGTCTGTCTGTCTGTCTCTCTCTCTCTTTTTCTTTCTCTCTGTCTCTCTCTCTGTCTCTCTCTCTGTCTCTGTCTCTGTCTCTGTCTCTGTCTCTGTCTCTGTCTCTGTCTCTCTCAATTCAATTTCAATTCAATTCAAGGGCTTTATTGGCATGGGAAACATGTGTTAACATTGCCAAAGCAAGTGAGGTAGATATTATATAAAGTGAATATATAAAGTGAAACCAACAATAAAAATTAACAGTAAACATTACACATACAGAAGTTTCAAAACAGTAAAGACATTACAAATGTCATATTATATATGTAATGGTTAAAGGACACACGATAAAATAAATAAGCATAAATATGGGTTGTATTTACAATGGTGTGTGTTCTTCACTGGTTGCCCTTTTCTCACGGCAACAGGTCACAAATCTTGCTGCTGTGATGGCACACTGTGGAATTTCACCCAGTAGATATGGGACTTTATCAAAATTGGATTTGTTTCCTAATTCTTTGTGGATCTGTGTAATCTGAGGGAAATATGTATCTCTCTCTGTCTCTGTCTCTGTCTCTGTCTCTGTCTCTCCCCCCCCCCCCACACACACACTAGTGATGAGGAATGTTCTTCTGCCTCTGTACCTCAGGTCTAATAGCCAAATCCCAGGTGGTTACTACTGATCCCTCCCTCTCTGGAGAGTCTACTAGACTGGGCCTCTATACCCCAATAATAACCTTGTCCTCAAACCTCAAACCTCCAACAACACAAAACATGATCCTCCTTTACCTATATAATCTATGAATATAAATACAGTGTAAGCCATGTAGCAGTTTTAGGAACATCATTTCAACCAATCTAGTACTGACTATCTGACTGACAGGACCGTGACCTTGATGACCCCCCCCCGGCGGTAACCTTGTGTCTCTCAGCCTTTTGATCCTAGCTGGCCAGCTTGTTTGTTTACGAACAGATATAATGGAGGATGCAGATTAAAGTGTCTCTCATTAGTTTCTCATTGAGCACTAATAAGACACAAGGGACACTGTGTTTATTATGGGCCATGCATCTTCCCCAATGCGCGCCAGGCTCAGCCAATGAAAAGACGGTGATGAGCGTTGTATTGGAACCGGTGAAACAATGAAACAGGAATGACTGGAACCTGACTCTATTAAACCTCTAGCGTCGAGCAATCCCATATCTATTTATTAAACCTGACTGTTACGATGCTAAGGAGAGGTGTTTTTATTGTGGTGAGCCTTAATAATGCTGACAACAAAATATGAATCCCAGCGGGATGGCAGGTAGATTAGTGGATAACAGCATTGGGCCAGTAACCAAAAGGTTGCTTATTCAAATCCTGAGCAAGGCACTTAACCCTAATTTCTCCTTCCTGTAAATCGCTCTGGATAAGAGTGTCTGATAAAAAGACAAACATGTATGGGTTTATAATGATGAGTTTAAATTTTGTAGTGTCAGATTCGTGGTTGCAAGTATGATTCCCAAATGTGTAATTTGATTTTGCAAGCTTGTATCAGCAACCAAGAAATGTGTCATCTTGTAAAACGTTTTGTAAATTTGTAGATTAAGATTTGCAAGGGAAAATGATTTTCGCCCTGGGGGCAGGACCTTTTACTGGCGACCAATCAGTTCCATCTGCGCAAACCACAACCAACTAACTATTGTCTGGATTGTTCCATCAATCAAATATCAAGATGTAGCTCCCAACATGTGCAAGAGAGGATGAGGTCAATTAAATTATTACTCGAAAGCAATTGTCTCTTTTATCGATGTTCATAGATTTTTTGTCGTTGTTGCGATAAAGCGTGACAGTAATGAGAGTCATTTGCTGATCATGTGAAATATAATGGTGTGTTTCAGACAAACACCAGACCAGCCATTGCATTGACAGCCGCTATTGCGTTAGCCATCTGGCCTCTGACATGCATCCTAACTTTACTATCACCGGCTAACTTCATCAGGCAGCTTTAAATTCGAGAGGAAAACAAATGTGTTTGCTAGTTAGTTAACCATCTGATTGATGGAGTTCATTTATAAATGCCAGTAGCTTTCTAGATAGCTAATTGAAACTGCTGGGCTAGGTTTCTAGACTAGGTAGGTTTCTAGACTGGCTAGGTTTCTAGACTAGGTAAGTTTCTAGACTAGGTAGGTTTCTAGACTGGCTAGGTTTCAAGACTAGGTAAGTTTCTAGACTAGGTAGGTTTCTAGACTGGCTAGGTTTCTAGACTGGCTAGGTTGCTAGACTGGCTAGGTTTCTAGACTGGCTAGGTTTCTAGACTGGCTAGGTTGCTAGACTGGCTAGGTTTCTAGACTGGCTAGGTTTCTAGACTGACTAGGTTTCTAGACTAGGTAGGTTTCCAGACTGGCTATGTTTCTAGACTGACTAGGTTTCTAGACTGGCTAGGTTTCTAGACTGACTAGGTTTCTAGACTGACTAGGTTTCTAGACTGGCTTGGTTTCTAGACTAGGTAGGTTTCTAGACTGGCTAGGTTTCTAGACTGACTAGGTTTCTAGACTGACTAGGTTTCTAGACTGACTAGGTTTATAGACTAACTAGGTTTCTAGACTGGCTTGGTTTCTAGACTAGGTAGGTTTCTAGACTGACTAGGTTTCTAGACTGGCTTGGTTTCTAGACTGACTAGGTTTCTAGACTGACTAGGTTTCTAGACTAGGTAGGTATCCAGACTGGCTATGTTTCTAGACTGACTAGGTTTCTAGACGAGGTAGGTTTCTAGACTGACTAGGTTTATAGACTAACTAGGTTTCTAGACTGACTAGGTTTCTAGACGAGGTAGGTTTCTAGACTGACTAGGTTTCTAGACGAGGTAGGTTTCCAGACTGGCTAGGTTTCTAGACTGACTAGGTTTCTAGACTGGCTTGGTTTCTAGACTAGGTAGGTTTCTAGACTGACTATTTTTCTAGACTGACTAGGTTTCTAGACGAGGTAGGTTTGTAGACTGACTAGGTTTCTAGACGAGGTAGGTTTCCAGACTGGCTAGGTTTCTAGACTGACTGAAACACTCTGTTAATTGATTGAAAACATTGGCAAGAAAAATGTCCCTCTCAATTTCACTGCAAATAGACAATTTGGCGTGTTGGATATCATTTAGCCTATTGTGCACATGTACATGAGTGTTTTAATTAGTCCAGTTAGCAAAGTTACTGACTAACTAGGCTTATTGTTATTCATGTTTTGATGTTATTGTGTTTCAGGTGGTGAGGGAGTAAGATCATTACAAAGCAGCCTGCTGCCGGACCAACACAGGACCCTAGAGATAATACAGTCACTGTTTATGAACTGGATATTGTATTTGAATTGCCCATTTATATCAATGACACTAACAACAACACAAAATGGTTGGATTGTTTAGCAACGGGGCAGTACACGATAACACGGCTTTGGTAGTGAAACGTACACGATGCAATTATTGTCATCTCCCTATCAGGCCACTGCATGCTGTGACAAGGGCCTGGATGGGAACACACATCTTGTTACTGACTTTTAAACACTTGTCAAACTACATTCCACTGCTTGTTTACTGATTCATTGGTGACTGAAGAAGTTGGCAAGAAACATGCCCCTCTCAATTTCACTGCCAATACTGTAGATTACCTAGCTAAACGTAAACTGCTGACATCTTGATCAAGCAACTATTTACCACATGATGGCCCATTAAAGGTACTTGGGAGGAGGGGGGGGGGGGTCCCAGCAGCTTGAAACAGCACAGGAAGTTGAGCAGTGTGGTTAATGCCTTCCCCCTCTCTGCTCTCTCTTCATCAGGTTGAAGCACATCCCCAACATCCAGACTGATCTAAAGAACTTGGGAACCTCCCAGCAGCCACCAAGAAAATCATCTTGGTACTTGGAGTTTATTCACAAGGTCAGATAGAAATGGATCCACACGTGTTATTCGGTATCGTGCAGAATTGTAACTAATCTTGTAACTTGGGAAGCTTTTTTCAATAACACAAAAAGTGGGTGGTTTCTGTCCCAGGGGACAGAACTGTGTGTACGTTTTTTTTGTCGTTGTTCAATTTAGACCACAATTAGTTGAATGAGATGTTAGTGAAGTGCTGGAACAAAGACCTTTACACTCCTGTGTAAAGAACCTACGTCTCTCATGACTCTTCAATTGACTAAAATACAGTTACAATTGTATTGCAGGTTTTGTCAGATGATTTCCGGGAGCCCGGTGGAGATGGATACAATCCAAGACAGGACATTTCCCAGCATCCAGGATGAGGCCTTGCTACCAGCAGAAACATGGAATACTCCAATGTCAGTAAGCCAGGGGCGGCAGCGTAGCCTAGTGGTTAGAGCGTTGGACTAGTAACCGGAAGGTTGCAAGTTCAAACCCCCGAGCTGACAAGGTACAAATCTGTGGGTTTGAGCCCTCCCATCTCATTAAGCCATACATGTTGTTTTATATGCTGTGTATAGCTAATACTCTGTATGCAGTGCAGAATGGAGATATATATATATACCATAAGCCTGTAGTAACTCCTTGCCAGAGACTGATCAGAGGGTTTTGCTGGAGGCCCTGGGCCAATGGGAGGTCAGGGGTCAGGGGTCAGAGAGAGTGAGAGCGAAGATACAGACATGGAGATACAACTTGAACCCAATAATAAGCATACCTTCAAATCAAAATGCAACCTACGTCTGCAAAACACATGTTCAACACAGCTGTTTGGTGGGGAAACACACTGTTCAACACCCCCCACACTCCTTGCGAAAACCATTGAGTTGGTGCGACTTTTACTCATCCATTTGACTGATTGGAAGGCACCCTTATAGTCCTCAACAAAAATGTAACTCTCTTGCAATCTCTCTTTCAAGAGCATTCAGTACCTCTACCTATCTCTCTTTCAGGAGCATTCAGTACCTCTACCTATCTCTCTTTCAGAAGCATTCAGTACCTCTACCTATATCTCTTTCAAGAGCATTCAGTACCTCTACCTATATCTCTTTCAAGAGCATTCAGTACCTCTACCTATCTCTCTTTCAGGAGCATTCAGTACCTCTACCTATCTCTCTTTCAGGAGCATTCAGTACCTCTACCTATCTCTCTTTCAGGAGCATTCAGTACCTCTACCTATCTCTCTTTCAGAAGCATTCAGTACCTCTACCTATCTCTCTTTCAGAAGCATTCAGTACCTCTACCAATCTCTCTTTCAGAAGCATTCAGTACCTCTACCTATCTCTCTTTCAGGAGCATTCAGTACCTCTACCTATCTCTCTTTCAGGAGCATTCAGTACCTCTACCTATCTCTCTTTCAGAAGCATGCAGTACCTCTACCTATCTCTCTTTCAGGAGCATTCAGTACCTCTACCTATCTCTCTTTCAGGAGCATTCAGTACCTCTACCTATCTCTCTTTCAGGAGCATTCAGTACCTCTACCTATCCTATCTCTCTACCTTCTCTCTTTCAGAAGCATTCAGTACATTCAGTACTACCTATCTCTCTTTCAGGAGCATTCAGTACCTCTACCTATCTCTCTTTCAGGAGCATTCAGTACCTCTACCTATCTCTCTTTCAGGAGCATTCAGTACCTCTACCTATCTCTCTTTCAGAAGCATTCAGTACCTCTACCTATCTCTCTTTCAGAAGCATTCAGTACCTCTACCTATCTCTCTTTCAGAAGCATTCAGTACCTCTACCTATCTCTCTTTCAGAAGCATTCAGTACCTCTACCTATCTCTCTTTCAGAAGCATTCAGTACCTCTACCTATCTCTCTTTCAGAAGCATTCAGTACCTCTACCTATCTCTCTTTCAAGAGCATTCAGTACCTCTACCTATCTCTCTTTCAGGAGCATTCAGTACCTCTACCTATCTCTCTTTCAGGAGCATTCAGTACCTCTACCTATCTCTCTTTCAGGAGCATTCAGTACCTCTACCTATCTCTCTTTCAGGAGCATTCAGTACCTCTACCTATCTCTCTTTCAGAAGCATTCAGTACCTCTACCTATCTCTCTTTCAGGAGCATTCAGTACCTCTACCTATCTCTCTTTCAGAAGCATTCAGTACCTCTACCTATCTCTCTTTCAGGAGCATTCAGTACCTCTACCTATCTCTCTTTCAGAAGCATTCAGTACCTCTACCTATCTCTCTTTCAGAAGCATTCAGTACCTCTACCTATCTCTCTTTCAGGAGCATTCAGTACCTCTACCTATCTCTCTTTCAGAAGCATTCAGTACTATCTTTCAGGAGCATTCAGTACCTCTACCTATCTCTCTTTCAGGAGCATTCAGTACCTCTACCTATCTCTCTTTCAGGAGCATTCAGTACCTCTACCTATCTCTCTTTCAGGAGCATTCAGTACCTCTACCTATCTCTCTTTCAGGAGCATTCAGTACCTCTACCTATCTCTCTTTCAGGAGCATTCAGTACCTCTACCTATCTCTCTTTCAAGAGCATTCAGTACCTCTACCTATCTCTCTTTCAGAACCATTCAGTACCTCTACCTATCTATCTTTCAGGAGCATTCAGTACCTCTACCTATCTCTCTTTAAGAAGCATTCAGTACCTCTACCTATCTCTCTTTCAGGGGCATTCAGTACCTCTACCTATCTCTCTTTCAGGTCCGCTGGTGGTAACTTCACACGCTGTTTAAACCTTCTTCACTACGTCTGTCTGTCTGTGTGATGATATATAGGATATTATTCAGGGCCACTGGTCGGTTTGGATTTACTGCACTCACTCCAAAAGTCACGAAAAATCCACTAAAAGTCTCTCAGACTTTTATTAAAAAACGAACGTGTCCATCCCTCTTTTCCCAGGTGAGTCTGCTGGGCCATGGAACTCTAGAGCAGCGCATCAAACAAACCTGCCATTACGTTGTCAGCTATCAGACAGTTCCCGGAGGAAGGAGGCAAATATCAATGCTTTAAATTATCACATTTGGGTGATGACCACCAAATGCAATAAAGTTTTGTATAAATGGATCGTTCATTTTATATATTTTTTTATAGGTTACAAAACAACTGTTTCTTAGCCTGTTTTCATTTTTACTAACTACTATGATAAATTAAATCAAATCAAATCAATGTTTATTTCGTCACGTGCACCGAATACAATACACCTTACAGTGACATGCTTACTTACAGGCTCTAACCTATAGTGCAAAAAAATGTATTAGGTGAACAATAGGTAAGTAAATAAATAAAACAACAGTAAAAAGACAGGCTATATACAGTAGAGAGGCTGTATACAGTAGAGAGGCTGTATACGGTAGAGAGGCTATATACAGTAGAGAGGCTGTATACGGTAGAGAGGCTATATACAGTAGAGAGGCTATATACAGTAGAGGTTATATACAGTAGAGAGGCTATATACAGTAGAGAGGCTGTATACGGTAGAGAGGCTATATACAGTAGAGAGGCTATATACAGTAGAGAGGCTATATACAGTAGAGAGGCTATATACAGTAGAGAGGCTCTATACAGTAGAGAGGCTATATACAGTAGTGAGGCTTTATACAGTAGAGAGGCTATATACAGTAGAGAGGCTATAACAGTAGCGAGGCTATATACAGTAGAGAGGCTATATACAGTAGAGAGGCTATATACAGTAGAGAAGCTTTATACAGTAGAGAGGCTATAACAGTAGCGAGGCTATATACAGCAGAGAGGCTATATACAGTAGAGAGGCTATATACAGTAGTGAGGCTATATACAGTATAGAGGCTATATACAGTAGAGAGGCTATACACAGTAGAGAGGTTATATACAGTAGAGAGGCTATATACAGTAGAGAGGCTATATACAGTAGTGAGGCTATATACAGTAGCGAGGCTATAACAGTAGAGAGGCTATATACAGTAGAGAGGCTATATACAGTAGAGAGGCTATATACAGTAGAGAGGCTATATACAGTAGAGAGGCTATATACAGTAGTGAGGCTATAACAGTAGCGAGGCTATATACAGTAGAGAGGCTATATACAGTAGAGAGGCTATATACAGTAGAGAGGCTATATACAGTAGTGAGGCTATATACAGTAGAGAGGCTATATACAGTAGAGAGGCTATAACAGTAGTGAGGCTCTATACAGTAGAGAGGCTATAACAGTAGCGGGGCTATATACAGTATTGAGGCTATAACATTAGTGAGGCTACATACAGACACCAGTTAGTCAGGTTTATTGAGGTAGTATGTACATGTAGATATGGTTAAAGTGACTATGCAGATATGATGAACAGAGAGTAGCAGTAATGTAAAAGTGGGGTTGGCGGGTGCTGGGTGGCGAGACACAATGCAGATAGCCCGGTTAGCCAATGTGCGGGAGCAATGGTTGGTCGGGACTATTGAGTTGGTATGTACATATGTACAGTTAGTGACTGTGTATATATGATAAACAGAGTAGCAACAGCGTAAAAGAGGGGTTGGGGGGGGGGGGACACAATGCAAATAGTCTGGGTAGCCATTTGATTACCTGTTTAGGAGTCTTATGGCTTGAGGGTAAAAACTGTTTAGAAGCCTTGTTTGTCCTAGACTTGGCACTCCGGTACCGCTTTCCATGCTGTAGTAGAGAGAACAGTCAATGACTGGGGTGGCTGGGGTCTTTGACAATTTTTAGGGCCTTCCTCTGACACCGCCTGGTGTAGAGGTACTGGATGGCAGGCAGCTTGGCCCCAGTAATGTACTGAGCCGTACGCACTACCTTCTGTAGTGCCTTGCGGTCGGAGGCCGAGCAAATGCCGTACTAGGCAGTGATGCAACCAGTATACAGTAGTGCTCTCGATGTTGCAGCTGTAGAACCTTTTGAGGATCTCAGGACCCATGCCGAATCTTTGTAGTTTCCTGAGGGGGAATAGGCTTTGTCGTGCCCTCTTCACGACTGTCTTGGTGTGTTTGGACCATTCTAGTTTGTTGTTGATGTGGACACCAAGGAACTTGAATCTCTCAACCTGCTCCACTACTGCCCCGTCGCTGAGAATGGGGGCGTGCTCGGTCCTCCTTTTCCTGTAGTCCACAATCACCTCCTTAGTCTTGGTTACATTGAGGGACACGTTGTATTTAATCCAGCACCACCCTGCCAGGTCTTTGACCTCCTCCCTATAGGCCGTCTAGTCGTTATCGGTGATCAGTTCTACAACTGTTGTGTCGTCGGCGAACTTAATGATGGTGTTGGAGTCGTGCCTGGCCATGCAATCGTGGGCGAACAGGGAGTACAGGAGGGGACTGACCACGCAGAGGATGCAGACTTTATACATCAAGACAAGCTTATGATTCAAAAATATCTAAAATCAATGCAAGTCTAAAATCCAGGGTGAATACATGTGTGACTCGTTTCAGGTAACTAAGCAACTATATCAAACCTCACTACTTCACAGGAACAGCATTTGAACGTTAAAATGTATTTAAAAAAAATCAAAATCCTTTCTTTGTTTTGCAGAAATGCCTTCTGGAACATATGGACTTTAATTTTGCCTTCAAAACAAACTTTTGTATTCGACCCATAAATGCAAATAAAAGTGTTAAATTACGAGCCAGGTTGTTTAAGCGACAGAAGAAAACGACAGGAATCTCCCCTCATGATTCGCTGAGATAATGGATGGGCTGGACATGCCGTGGAGATGAGTTTGGATTGGTCTGCCATGTAGCATGCTTCTGTCTATAAACATGAGCTGCTCAGTATGTGTTGACAGTCCATTTTTGAAAGATATAAAGTCAGCCATCGAGAACTAGAAACGTTTCGCTACTTTTCTCAACAACATTGATGCCCTGAATTTAGCAGGCGCTATACATTATGAAACGGAGTGACTTGACACAGCTACAAACAAAACAGAGTTAATTAGTTAGTTCTGCCGTGAAGCGTTCATATAATCCAGGTAAGAGTCTAGCTACATTTTCAGAAAACAGTTTCTCACTATTGCCAGATTTTTATTGTGATCTATTGTGATGCGATCAAAAGTGCTGTTAGATGTTGCATCGTGCTCCACCACTCTTGTCTCTCCTTCGAGCCAGCTGTTGTACACTCTGAGTATGTTCCCTCTTGTCTCTCCTTCGAGCCAGCTGTTGTACACTCTGAGTATGTTCCCTCTAAGCTTTTGTCACTAATTATTATTTGCTCAAAAGGGTTAAGTCCTTGTTTGCCTGCCTCTGAAACGATTGTTTGAGCATTCATTCATTTCAGTTGTCTTTCTCATGGTACAGAGCATTCAGAAAGTATGTGTCATGCATAGGTGTAATAGGTGGCAGGGAAGTCAGGCGCAGGATAGTCAAATGGAGTGTAAATATGGAGTCTTTTAATAAAGTTCCACTAGTATGCTCCATAACAATAAATGTACAAACAAACAAAACATGGGTACGAGGACCCGACGCGCACCTATACACTCACACTACACTGACAACAAATCAATCTCTGACAAAGACATGAGGGGAAACAGAGGGTTAAATATACAACAGGTAATGAATGGGATTGAAAACAGGTGTGTGGGAAGACAAGACAAAACCAATGGAAAATGAAAAAAGGATCAATGATGGCTGGAAGACTGGTGACGTCGAACGCCGAGCACTGCCCGAACAAGGAGAGGCAACGACTTCGGCAGCAGTCGTGACAGTATGTAACCCCTTCACTTCTTCCACATTTTGTTACGTTACAGCCTTATTCTAAAATGGATTAAATACATTTGTTTCCTCATTAATATAAACACAATACCCCATAATGTCAAAGCAAAAACGTTTTTATTTAATTTAATTTTTGCAAATTTAAATAAAAACAACCCCTAAAAAAACAGACCCTTTGCTCTGAGATTCTAATTTGAGCTCAGGTGCATCCTGTTTCCATTGATCATCCTTGAGATGTTTCTACAACTTGATTGGAGTCCACCTCTGGTAAATTCAATGGATTTGATATGATTTGGAAAGGCACACACCTGTCTCTATAAAGTTCCACAGTTGACAGTGTATGTCAGAGCAAAACCAAGCCACGAGGTCGAATAGCTCCAAGACAGGTTTGTGTCAAGGCATAGATCCGGGAAGGATACCAAAACATGTCTGCAGCATTGAAGGTCCCCAAGAACACAGTAGCCTCCATCATTCTTAAATGGAAGAAGTTTGGAACCACCAAGACTCTTCCTAGAGCTGGCCGCCCAGCCAAACTGAGCAAACGGGGGAGAAGGGTCTTGGTCAGGGAG
>NC_068454.1:5794556-5797302 GCF_023373465.1 Oncorhynchus keta | reverse complement strand
CTGACAGAGATCCAGAGTTCCTCTGTGGAGATGGGAGAACCTTCCAGAAGGACAACCATCTCTGCAGCACTCCACCAATCAGGCCTTTATGGTAAAGTGACCAGACGGAAGCCACTCCTCAGTAAAAGGCACATGACAACCCACTTGGAGTTTGCCAAAAGGAACCTAAAGGACTCTCATACAATGAGAAACAATATTATTTGGCTTGATCAAACCAACATTGAAATATTTGGCTAGAATGCCAAGCGTCACGTCTGGAAGAAACCTGACACCATCCCTACGGTGAAGCATGGTGGTGGCAATATCATGTTGTGTGGATGTATTTCATTGGCAGAGACTGAGAGACTAGTCAGGATCTAAGGAAAGATGAACGGAGAAAAGTACAGAGAGATCCTTGATGAAAACCTGCTCCAGAGTGCTCAGGACCTCAGACTGGGGCGAAGGTTCACCTTCCAACAGGACAACGAACCTAAGCACACGTCCAAGACAACACAGGAGGGGCTTCGGGACAAGTCTCTGAATGTCCTTGAATGACCCAGCCAAAGCCCGGACATAAACCCGATTGAACATCTCTGGAGAGACTTGAAAATAGCTGTGCAGCAACGCTCCCCATCCAACCTGACAGAGCTTGAGATGATCTACAAAGAAGAATGGGAGAAACCCCCGAAATACAGTTGTGCCAAGCTTGTAGCGTTATACCCAAGAAGACTAGAGACTGTAATCACTGGTCAAAGCTGCTTCAACAAAGTACTGAGTAAAGGGTCTGAATACTTATGCAAATGTAAAATTTCACTAGATTGATGAGGGATTTTTATTTTAATAAGGCTGTAACAAAATTCAACTGGTCTGAATACTTTCTGAATGCTATTGCTATTAAAATTGTGTATACTAAAAGTTTATGCTAAAAATTGATTTTTTAAAAACTAAATTGGAGTCTTACATGCAGACGTCCCGCGAGCGGGTGCGGGTGTCGCAAAATACATTTAGAAATCCATGTTATCAATTATTGCAATCCATCATTGCACCCACACTGCTCGCGCTCGCCAACGAGCGTCTGTGATGCCAAGGGCTAAAATAGAAGTCATTCCTATTTCTGACGCAGATCACGCTGAAAGTCCTGCCTCTCCCATCTCCTCATTGGTTTATAGAAGCAGGTACCCACGTGCCATCTCCTCATTGGTTATACCCACGTGGGTGATTGAAAGACGAACTTTGTTGCCGGTTGTCATGGTAATACTATGAAAGTTTAGATGCGATCACCATATAAGTTCAAAGATGAAAAAGCCTGGAAGGAGGAGAGATGACTAGAAACTATTCGGTTGGCCGTTTTATTTGTGGATTAATTGTCGGGGGAGAGGACCTTGTGCATTTCAGGTAAAATAACAACTCAATGTTAATATCCCAGGACAAATTAGCTAGCAACAGCAAGCTAGCTAAATAGGGCAAATTAGATAGCAAGTGCAAGCTAGCTAAGTAGGACAAATTAGCTAGCAACAGCAAGCTAGCTAAATACGACAAATTAGATAGCAAGTGCAAGCTAGCTAAGTAGGACAAATTAGCTAGCAACAGCAAGCTAGCTAAATACGACAAATTAGATAGCAAGTGCAAGCTAGCTAAGTAGGACAAATTAGATAGCAAGTGCAAGCTAGCTAAGTAGGACAAATTAGATAGCAAGTGCAAGCTAACTAGCTATATTGCCATACATGTTTAATGCTTTTCGACCTGTCCCCAAATTAATGTAATTGGTTCAGAGTATGTTTTGATATTTTAACCTGCGTGTCGTGATCGTGTGTGGTGTAGGGGGACAAAATAGATTTATGCACGACAGTGCATGATGGCGCACGCGGGCAGCCGGTTTGGGTTCCGTGTTAGTTTGAAAGACATGGCAAGTCAGTTAACTTTTTCAGAAACAAACTTTCTACTGTATATATCAAGAGAAAATATTCTCAAATAGTGTAAGGGAAGTTTGAGTTATAATATCTGTATGTAATATTTTTGTAAATATATATTTCTAATTTTATTTTTACGCTGATATCAAGGTCTCTTTTACAGATGAGCCCTGAAATTACAAACATATAAAAATCAGTACACTACAAAAAGCAAAACAGGGATACAAAACAGTTATAGAAAACAAACACATTCTTCACAGCCAATGAGTGGTTGGCTAACCTACTCTGTGAGGTCCAGATTCAGATTCAATGTTTTCTCTGTTCATCTCAGATTATAATCCTAATCTTAGTTATCTTAATCTTATAATAGGCATCACACATCACAGGGAAAATAATGGAATACAGTGTGTTGACAAAAACCCTGAAAAAATATCAGGAAAGTCTCCCCATCAAATGTTACCTCATTCAGTTCTCAGTTTACTTTTAAACTCCGTTGAGAAGTATTCCCTATACCACACCAAGTGGATTTACTGTCCCCTGTAGATGGCTCAGTGTTTACTTAACTCCAATGAGATAACCAGGGTGACGGAAGGCTGGCTGCGTTATGGTAACGAGCACTCAAGTCGCATTCATGTTTACATTGATCTGCTCGGGGATGTCAAAGTCAACGATCACCCATTAATCTGAGGAATACTGTGGCAGTGACAGAAAAGAGGGGAAGAGACATCAGAGGGAGGGAGTGAGGGAGTGAGGGAGTGAGGGAGGAGGGAGGGAGGGAGGGAGGGAGGGCGTGTGAGAGAATGTGAGAGAGTGTGAGAGAGACAGACAGACAGAGGGGCAGTTTTTTTGGCGGGGGG
>NC_068454.1:5782056-5792056 GCF_023373465.1 Oncorhynchus keta | reverse complement strand
CCCTCCTGATAGAGTTCTTAACTCCGACCCACCTGATAGAGTTCTTTACTCCGACCCACCTGATAGAGTTCTTTACTCCGACCCACCTGATAGAGTTCTTAACTCCGACCCTCCTGATAGAGTTCTTTACTCCGACCCACCTGATAGAGTTCTTTACTCCGACCCTCCTGATAGAGTTCTTTACTCCGACCCACCTGATAGAGTTCTTTACTCCGACCCACCTGATAGAGTTCTTAACTCCGACCCTCCTGATAGAGTTCTTTACTCCGACCCACCTGATAGAGTTCTTTACTCCGACCCACCTGATAGAGTTCTTTACTCCGACCCACCTGATAGAGTTCTTTACTCCGACCCACCTGATAGAGTTCTTTACTCCGACCCACCTGATAGAGTTCTTTACTCCGACCCACCTGATAGAGTTCTTTACTCCGACCCACCTGATAGAGTTCTTTACTCCGACCCACCTGATAGAGTTCTTTACTCCGACCCACCTGATAGAGTTCTTTACTCCGACCCACCTGATAGAGTTCTTTACTCCGACCCACCTGATAGAGTTCTTTACTCCGACCCACCTGATAGAGTTCTTAACTCCGACCCTCCTGATAGAGTTCTTTACTCCGACCCACCTGATAGAGTTCTTTTACTCCGACCCTCCTGATAGAGTTCTTTACTCCGACCCACCTGATAGAGTTCTTTACTCCGACCCACCTGATAGAGTTCTTAACTCCGACCCTCCTGATAGAGTTCTTTACTCCGACCCACCTGATAGAGTTCTTTACTCCGACCCACCTGATAGAGTTCTTTACTCCGACCCACCTGATAGAGTTCTTAACTCCGACCCACCTGATAGAGTTCTTTACTCCGACCCACCTGATAGAGTTCTTTACTCCGACCCACCTGATAGAGTTCTGTACTCTGACCCACCTGATAGAGTTCTTTACTCCGACCCACCTGATAGAGTTCTGTACTCCGACCCACCTGATAGAGTTCTTTACTCCGACCCACCTGATAGAGTTCTTAACTCCGACCCACCTGATAGAGTTCTTTACTCCGACCCACCTGATAGAGTTCTTTACTCCGACCCACCTGATAGAGTTCTTAACTCCGACCCACCTGATAGAGTTCTTTACTCCGACCCACCCGATAGAGTTCTTTTACTCCGACCCACCTGATAGAGTTCTTTACTCCGACCCACCTGATAGAGTTCTTTACTCCGACCCACCTGATAGAGTTCTTAACTCCGACCACCTGATAGAGTTCTTAACTCCGACCCACCTGATAGAGTTCTTAACTCCGACCCACCTGATAGAGTTCTTTACTCTCCTGATAGAGTTCTTAACTCCGACCCACCTGATAGAGTTCTTTACTCCGACCCACCTGATAGAGTTCTTTACTCCGACCCACCTGATAGAGTTCTTAACTCCGACCCTCCTGATAGAGTTCTTTATCCGACCCACCTGATAGAGTTCTTTACTCCGACCCTCCTGATAGAGTTCTTACTCCGACCCACCTGTTCTTTACTCCGACCCACCTGATAGAGTTCTTTACTCCGACCCACCTGATAGAGTTCTTTACTCCGACCCACCTGATATAGAGTTCTTTACTCCGACCCACCTGATAGAGTTCTTTACTCCGACCCTCCTGATAGAGTTCTTTACTCCGACCCACCTGATAGAGTTCTTTACTCCGACCCACCTGATAGAGTTCTTTACTCCGACCCACCTGATAGAGTTCTTTACTCCGACCCACCTGATAGAGTTCTTTACTCCGACCCACCTGATAGAGTTCTTTACTCCGACCCACCTGATAGAGTTCTTTACTCCGACCCACCTGATAGAGTTCTTTACTCCGACCCACCTGATAGAGTTCTTTACTCCGACCCACCTGATAGAGTTCTTAACTCCGACCCACCTGATAGAGTTCTTTACTCCGACCCACCTGATAGAGTTCTTTACTCCGACCCTCCTGATAGAGTTCTTTACTCCGACCCACCTGATAGAGTTCTTTACTCCGACCCACCTGATAGAGTTCTTAACTCCGACCCTCCTGATAGAGTTCTTTACTCCGACCCACCTGATAGAGTTCTTTACTCCGACCCACCTGATAGAGTTCTTTACTCCGACCCACCTGATAGAGTTCTTAACTCCGACCCACCTGATAGAGTTCTTTACTCCGACCCACCTGATAGAGTTCTTTACTCCGACCCACCTGATAGAGTTCTGTACTCCGACCCACCTGATAGAGTTCTTTACTCCGACCCACCTGATAGAGTTCTTTACTCCGACCCACCTGATAGAGTTCTTTACTCCGACCCACCTGATAGAGTTCTTAACTCCGACCCACCTGATAGAGTTCTTAACTCCGACCCACCTGATAGAGTTCTTAACTCCGACCCACCTGATAGAGTTCTTAACTCCGACCCACCTGATAGAGTTCTTTACTCCGACCCACCTGATAGAGTTCTTAACTCCGACCCACCTGATAGAGTTCTTTACTCCGACCCACCTGATAGAGTTCTTAACTCCGACCCACCTGACAGAGTTCTTAACTCCGACCCACGTGTTATAGTGAGCGGTTTGTTAGAACAGGCATCAAATAACCACAGTGCTACAGCCATTGCTAGCGGTCTTCAAAGCTAACTAGGACACCAGCGACATCAACCCAGAGCATATCAGACTGCTCTTTCTCTACCACATCTCCAGATTCCTACCGCAAGCTCTGAACCTTTACACCGGATCATCGCAACTAGCTAGCTGCAATCCGAGTGGCTACTCCTGGCTAACGTCTCTGTCCCAAAACAAGCTACAGTTAGCCTTGAGCTAAGCCCATCTCCCGACTAGCCGAAGAGGCCCAACAATACCTCTTTTGCCAATTGGCCTGGACCCTTTACTGCCGACACGGAGCCCCGCCGATCCATCACGACTGGTCCGCCGACATAATCGTCCGAGGTGGTTTCAACAGGCTTTTTCGTTGCGACATCGCCAAAGATCCATCTGCTGGCCAAGGCCCGCAGCTTTCTGAAACGCTGTGTCTCCAGCTCACCCAGCGCATTAGAGCTCCTGTAGCATAATCCTGGGCTACAATTACCCGGGCCCACGACCGGTCTGTCGATGTCACCGCAAGAAGAGGAATAAACAGACTCACCCCATCGCGACGTCCCCCAAAGGTTAGCTCTCTAGCCCTCGCTATCTCCCTGCTTGCTAATTCGGCCTGCTAACGGTTAGCTTGTCTAGCCCGGGCCTACGAACTGTTAGCTTGTTAGCACAGGCCTGCTAACCATCTGGCTCACTGCGTTCTAAACACTCTGAACCCATTTACTTTCTATCTCTCTTTGATTTTTATTTTGTTTATACCTTCCGGAAACCTGCCTCACCCACTGTGATATGGAATCGCTATCACCTTTAATTTTTATTTTATTTTTATGACACACTCAAGAACCTCCAGACGCTAACCAGCTAACTAGCTACAAGCTATTTAGTCATTGTTAGTTTTTTTATTTTTTTATTATTTTTTTTTTTTTAAACCTGGATAACACTCGCCAGCCCAGCTTCCCTGCCCATCCACCGCTGCCCCCTGGACACTGATCTCTTGGCTACATAGCTGACGCACGCTGGACTGTCCATTAATCACGGTACTCCATTCTGCTTGTTTGTTTTATCTGTCGACCCAGTTGCCTAGTCAACGCCATTTTACCTGCTGTTTGTTGTGCTAGCTGATTAGCCTCGCCTACTGTTTTTAGCTAGCTTTCCCAATTCAACACCTGTGATTACTGTATGCCTCGCTGTATGTCTCTCCCAAATGTCAATATGCCTTGTATACTGTTGTTCAGGTTAGTTATCATTGTTTTAGTTCACAATGGAGCCCCTAGATCCACTCTGCATACCCCTGTTACCTCCTTTGTCCCACCCCCCACACATGCGGTGACCTCACCCATTACAACCAGCATGTCCAGAGATACAACCTCTCATCATCACCCAGTGCCTGGGCTTACCTCCGCTGTACCCGCACCCCACCATACCCCTGTCTGCGCATTATGCCCTGAATATATTCTACCATGCCCAGAAACCTGCTCCTCTTATCCTCTGCCCCCAACGCTCTAGGCGACCAGTTTTGATAGCCTTTAGCCGCACCCTCATACTACTCCTTCTCTGTTCCGCGGGTGATGTGGAGGTAAACCCAGGCCCTGCATGTCCCCAGGTACCCTCATTTGTTGACTTCTGTGATCGAAAAAGTCTTGGTTTTATGCATGTCAACATCAGAAGCCTCCTCCCTAAGTTTGTTTTACTCACTGCTTTAGCACACTCTGCTAACCCTGATGTCCTTGCCGTGTCTGAATCCTGGCTCAGGAAGGCCACCAAAAATTCAGAGATTTCCATACCCAACTATAACATCTTCCGTCAAGATAGAACTGCCAAAGGGGCGGAGTCGCAGTCTACTGCAGAGATAGCCTGCAAAGTAATGTCATACTTTCAGGTCCATACCCAAACAGTTTGAACTACTAATTTTGAAAATTACTCTCTCCAGAAACAAGTCTCTCACTGTTGCCGCCTGCTACCGACCCCCGTCAGCTCCCAGCTGTGCCCTGGACACCATTTGTGAATTGATCGCCCCCATCTAGCTTCAGAGTTTGTCCTGTTAGGTGACCTAAACTGGGATATGCTTAACACCCGGCAGTCCTACAATGTAAGCTAGATGCCCTCAATCTCACGCAAATCATCAAGGAACCCACCAGGTACAACCCCTAACTCTGTAAACAAGGGCACCCTCATAGACGTCATCCTGACCAACTGGCCCTCCAAATATACCTCCGCTGTCTTCAACCAGGATCTCAGCGATCACTGCCTCATCGCCTGTATCCGCCACGGAGCCGCAGTCAAACGACCACCCTCATCACTGTCAAACGCTCCTAAAACACTTCTGTGAGCAGGCCTTTCTAATCGACCTGGCCCGTGTATCCTGGAAGGACATTGACCTCATCCCGTCAGTTGAGGATGCCTGGTCATTCTTTAAAAGTAACTTCCTCACCATTTTGGATAAGCATGCTCCGTTCAAAAATGCAGAACCAAGAACAGATACAGCCCTTGGTTCACCCCAGACCTGACTGCCCTCGACCAGCACAAAAACATCCTGTGGCGGACTGCAATAGCATCGAATAGCCCCCGTGATATGCAACTGTTCAGGGAAGTCAGGAACCAATACACGCAGTCAGTCAGGAAAGCTAAGGCCAGCTTCTTCAGGCAAAAGTTTGCATCCTGTAGCTCCAACTCCAAAAAGTTCTGGGACACTGTGAAGTCCATGGAGAACAAGAGCACCTCCTCCCAGCTGCCCACTGCACTGAGGCTAGGAAACACGGTCTCCACCGATAAATCCATGATTATCGAAAACTTCAATAAGCACTTCTCAACGGCTGGCCATGCCTTCCGCCTGGCTACTCCAACCTCGGCCAACAGCTCCGCCCCGTAGTTCCTCACCCAAGCCTCTCCAGGTTCTCCTTTACCCAAATCCAGATAGCAGATGTTCTGAAAGAGCTGCAAAAAACCTGGACCCGTACAAATCAGCTGGGCTTGACAATCTGGACCCGCTATTTCTGAAACTATCTGCCGCCATTGTCGCAACCCCTATCACCAGCCTGTTCAACCTCTCTTTCATATCGTCTGAGATCCCCAAGGATTGGAAAGCTGCCGCAGTCATCCCCCTCTTCAAAGGAGGAGACACCCTGGACCCAAACTGCTATAGACCTATATCCATCCTGCCCTGCCTATCTAAGGTCTTCAAAGCCAAGTCAACAAACAGGTCACTGACCATCTCGAATCCCACCGTACCTTCTCCGCTGTGCAATCTGGTTTCCGAGCCGGTCACGGGTGCACCTCAGCCACACTCAAGGTACTAAATGATATCATAACCGCCATCGATAAAAGACAGTACTGTGCAGCCGTCTTCATCGACCTCGCCAAGGCTTTCGACTCTGTCAATCACCAAATTCTTATCGGCAGACTCAACAGCCTCGGTTTTTCGGATGACTGCCTTGCCTGGTTCACCAATTACTTTGCAGACAGAGTTCAGTGTGTCAAATCAGAGGGCATGCTGTCCGGTCCTCTGGCAGTCTCTATGGGGGTGCCACAGGGTTCAATTCTCGGGCCGACTCTTTTCTCTGTATATATCAATGATGTTGCTCTTGCTGCGGGCGATTCCCTGATCCACCTCTACGCAGACGACACCATTCTATATACTTTCGGCCCATCATTGGACACTGTGCTATCAAACCTCCAAACGAGCTTCAATGCCATACAGCACTCCTTCCGTGGCCTCCAACTGCTCTTAAACGCGAGTAAAACCAAATGCATGCTTTTCAACCGATCGCTGCCTGCACCCGCATGCCCGACTAGCATCACCACCCTGGATGGTTCAACCTTGAATATGTGGACATCTATAAGTACCTAGGTGTCTGGCTAGACTGCAAACTCTCCTTCCAGACTCACATCAAACATCTCCAATCAAAAATCAAATCCAGAGTCGGCTTTCTATTCCGCAACAAAGCCTCCTTCACTCACGCTGCCAAGCTTACCTAGTAAAACTGACTATCCTACCGATCCTCGACTTCGGCGATGTCATCTACAAAATGGCTTCCAACACTCTACTCAGCAAACTGGATGCAGTCTATCACAGTGCCATCCGTTTTGTCACTAAAGCACCTTATACCACCCACCACTGCGACTTGTATGCTCTAGTCGGCTGGCCCTCACTACATATTCGTGCCAGACCCACTGGCTCCAGGTCATTTACAAGTCCATGCTAGGTAAAGCTCCGCCTTATCTCAGTTCACTGGTCACGATGGCAACACCCATCCGTAGCACGCGCTCCAGCAGGTGTATCTCACTGATCATCCTAAAGCCAACACCTCATTTGGCCGCCTTTCGTTCCAGTACTCTGCTGCCTGTGACTGGAACGAATTGCAAAAATCGCTGAAGTTGGAGACTTTTATCTCCCTCACCAACTTCAAACATCAGCTATCCGAGCAGCTAACCGATCGCTGCAGCTGTACATAGTCTATAGGTAAATAGCTCACCCTTTTTCACCTGCCTCATTCCCATACTGTTTTTATACTGTTTTTATTTATTTACTTTTCTGCTCTTTTGCACACCAATATCACCAATATCTCTACCTGTACATGCCCATCTGATCATTTATCACTCCAGTGTTAATCTGCAAAATTGTATTATTCGCCTACCTCCTCATGCCTTTTGCACACATTGTATATAGATTGCCCATTTTTTTCTACTGTGTTATTGACTTGCTAATTGTTTACTCCATGTGTAACTCTGTTGTCTGTTCACACTGCTATGCTTTATCTTGGCCAGGTCGCAGTTGCAAATGAGAACTTGTTCTCAACTAGCCTACCTGGTTAAATAAAGGTGAAATAAAAAAATAAAAAAATAAAAATTATCTGACTATTAGAGTCATTTACATTACATTTAAGTCATTTAGCAGACGCTCTTATCCAGAGCGACTTACAAATTGGTGCATTCACCTTATGACATCCAGTGGAACAGCCACTTTACAATAGTGCATCTACATCTTTTAAGGGGGGGGGGTGAGAAGGATTACTTTATCCTATCCTAGGTATTCAGCTGAGACAGTGGAGATGGACTCTGAACAGCACAGAGACAAACACACACTGTACTTTTTTTTTTTTAAGTACTTTCAAGATACAAAATATAACCACATAACATCAGTCTTTGCACCTCTTACTGAGAAAATCAAACAGATTGTGAAAGTCATTCCAAGGAAGCCTGACATGTCTTGTTTTGCCCCTCTCCTCTCATTGAAATACCTTGTGTTCTTTTAGAATATTTGTCCCCTACTGGGTCTCTGTGGTAGAAGGCCCCCAAGATGAGTGTTAATCTTCCCTGTTGAGCAGAGAGCCAATGGCAACAACCTTAGAGCTGTGTCCCTACCTGGTCCATGCGACAGACATGGGTTGGGTGGCAGTGGAGTTTTTAACGTGAATAGCCCTGTTAACATGAAAACACACACAAACACCTTTTACTTGGCCGTATGAGAAATGGGGGAGAGTCGTTGGAAATGTGATGTTTCTACTGCCTCTGAGATAAACGCCAAGCGCAATTTAATTGCAAAAATATTTGATCTCTTATATTTTAAGCACATTTGAAAGCACTTCCTAAGGCAGTGAACGTGAAAAAAAACAGCAAAACCACACAGAAAGCAGCTCCCTTTCATAAAAAGACTGTGTCAATCTCAGAGTCGCTTAAGTTTTGAGCATGTCAATTGTAAAAAGGACTTTGCTGTGTCTTAGCTCTACTTAATGACATGTTCTACGGAAACACTGTTCTGCTCAACATAGCGTGGAACGGAGAAAAATATATGTTTTTGTTTACCTTGGTTAAATAGTAACTTTATACAGTTACTGCTAACATGACCCCCATTACTCCAAAACACAATTACAACAGAGGCAGGATACTTGTCCACATGATTAACCATGTGTTTAATGTTGGAACAGTTACTGCGTTTTTGCTTGGTAGGGAAGTGCTTACATCCACACTTTTTGATTCAGACTTTTCTTATTTTCTCAGCTTCCGCTTGTGTTTCTTCTGTAGCTCAGTTGGTAGAGCATGGCGCTTGTAATGCCAGGGTAGTGGGTTTGATCCCCGGACCACCCATACGTAGAATGTATGCACACATGACTGTAAGTCGCTTTGGATAAAAGCGTCTGCTAAATGGCATATATTATTATTATTATATATTATGTTATTCAACAGCTGCGATGTCACGTGACCCTATCGGCAATGCAGAAAGAGGCCGCGTACCTGTTAGGTATTAGTTTAAACAACACATTCAGCAGGGTGGCTGTTATGCATATGTTAAAATCAACACCTTTCTTGACACTTCCCGAATAAGAAAAAAAAAGAAGAGACAGAGAGCACCGAGAGAAACTCATCTCTGAAATGGATACTTTAAAAAAACTTTTGTCTTACAGGTTTAAGATACAGGAGAAGATTGTGTATCAAATCACTGAGAGTCGGAGTTACAGAATAAATTATGTATCATTGCACACTGGATATAATGCCCACCCACATGCATATGTTACGATGTTTTAACGTAATATACTGTAGTCTGTCACATATGACTCAAATTAGCATTGTTTTAACACCTGCTGTGTCCTGTGCACATGACAAATAAACATTGAAACTTGAAACACAACAGAATGTGTCGTGTTCTTTGCAGGGGTTATAAAATAGGATGTATCAGCATTGCGGCATGAGGTGGTTGTGGTATATGGTCAATATACCACGGCTAAGGACTGTTCTTAGGCACGACACTTCTTCTGCAAAGAACAAAACACATTCTGTCATGTTTCAATGTTTATTTGTCATGTGCACAGGACACAGCAGGTGTTAAAACAATGCTAATTTGAGTCATATGTGACAGACTACAGTATATTACGTTAAAACATGGTAACATATGCATGTCGGTGGGCATTATATCCAGTGTGCAATGATACATATTTTATTCTGTAACTCCGACTCTCAGTGATTTGATGCATAATCTTCTCCTGTATCTTAAACCTGCAAGACAAAAGTTTTTTTTAAAGTATCCATTTCAGAGAGATGAGTTTTCTCTCGGTGCTCTCTGTCTCTTCTTTTTTTTCTTATTCGGGAAGTGTCAAGAAAGGTGTTGATTTTAACATATGTATAACAGCCACCAACACTGTGTGACTGTTTGACTAGTCTGACAAGTTAGCAGATGAGGAGCTCACATTTTTCTCTCTCTCTCGCCTCTCTCTGAGGCGCAGACGTCGAAGCTCTGACAGAGACAGCTACAGCTGAGTGGAGGGAGAAACTAACGGAGAGCTCTACTGTATCTAACAGCCTCAGAGGTTCCAGAATAAACACCCTGCCTTTTTGTTTCTTTTACTTCATCATACAGATTTGTTTATTTTTATTTTATTTTGCAGAAGGAAATTGCATGATTTCTGCTGAAT